>NC_053448.1:21658433-21683433 GCF_007990345.1 Gossypium hirsutum | reverse complement strand
AACAACACAATCGAGCGTATCACGAAGGATTGAATAATAATTTAACAACTGTAGGTCATTCCATTCTTTATGAAATAGAACTCTACTCGAAACTTAAGCTAATTAAAATACAGGAATCCATAGAAATTAATCCAATAACAGAAACCCATCAAATTAAACCAATCAAACTTAAAATTTGACATGGTAAAGAAGGAAAATAACCACTCAAAATAAAATATGAAGCAGAAAAAAGCTCAATTTCTTGAACCTAATGGAACAACAGGGAAAAAACAGCGATAAATTTAGAGCTGCAAACATTAAAGCAGTTTGAGAGCAAAAAAGAGTTAGAAATTGGTTTACCTTTCAGTTGCAGTAACTTGGAAACCCACCAACTGAGAGCAAGCGAAAGAGTGACAGAGAGAAAAAGAAAAGAAAAGGTTGAGAAGGCCAAGCGTAAATTATGTTGTAAAGAAAAAGAAAAGAAAAGGTTGAGAGACAGAGGGAGCAAATCGGCAGAAAAGGTTGAGGCTAGAAGGAAGGAACAGAAGACGAAAAGGGGAAGCCGATCAGGATGGTAAAACAGGGAGGGTAAACTGAAGCAGCACCTAAACTGAGCAAAAGGGAGGGATTAGAAATCAGTGGATTTTGGGGATTAGGTCAGTAATGTATTAGACCCGTAATAGCAATACCCTAAACAAAATAAAAGATTAAAGGGGGATTAAGTGGGGCTCACCGATTAAGGTAGCCAATACACCCAACCAAACATGCTGTAAGTATGTTCCATGCCGTGATAATTTATTTTCATTCCAATTCAGCAATTTAACGTCAATCTTATGCCATGCGCAGATTAGGGACATTGGGACAACCACATGGGCTCAATTTAGAATTAAATTCGCATAAATAAAGCTGCTAGAAGAGGATGGTCAGATGCTGGTTTTAAAGAAATCCAATTGACAATGAGACAAAGAAGAAAATTCGTCCCAATTGGATGTACAGTAGACCGAATATGCGACAAAATCAGTAGGAGAATTATTTTTAATTCCCCAAATTTCCTTCTTGCTAGCGGCGGTCGACTCCGATTGACTCAAGAAAAATAAATCAGCCTTGAAGAGTTCAATTAAAGTAAAACTCTAGTAGGCTAGAGCTCTTTTTATGCGACGGGTTAGGCTAAGATCAAGGGGATAAGATCAAGTTTTGTTTTGAATTATTAGAGGTTATATTTTTCCATAAAAGGAGGAGAAGAAGCAGTAGACCGGTAGAAGATTTTTCATTATTTTGCAGGTACAGTTCGGTCATTCAATAGAGGATTTTGTGAGCCAACACGCACCGGTCAATCAGCTGGAAAACAGTTCAAAGAATCAGCTAGTCGAGAGGAGAAGGGCTCGGTAATTGAGAGCAGCTTTCCATACAAGATTGGTTCAAAATTTACGCTGTCTTCAATTAATTTCGGTTCTGGACTTCTTGCTATAAGTTGCTAAATTATTTCAGCTTAGTTAGGCACTCAAGAAGCTGAGCGCAAGGGATTCAAAGACATGATTTTTCTTTCTAAATAAGAGTTCGGTATTCTCTAATTGTTTGTTTTTAACGTTCAAAGGAAATTTCTAAATCAATTGGATTGGTCACCAATTTAATTTGGGGATTTTCTTACAGTCATCTAAGTACAAATTGAGTAATTAAAATTCTTAATAAACTTAGAATATGTGATGAAGAATTGGCCATCAACTAATTAAAAACAACTAGGGATTTAATGGTAGAGACCGCTGGAGGACTCTTTACGATTGATGCAAGGTAAAATCTCTAAGAATTTTAAATACACCTTTAATTGGTCGACGGAGAGATAATTAAGGGTAGAAATTCAGCTAAGAACATTCTCTGACTGGATAAAATTACCAGAGATAGGAAATTACTTCGTAAGTGATTTCTTTATCCTTGCTGCTGAATTAAGATACTGGAATAATTTAGGGATGCAATCGACTTGTGCTTAGCAGATTGAGGAGCCCATAACTAAGCCTTCTTTCTCTCTATTGGATCAAATATTTCAAAGTAATTTAAAATTTGAGTTAAAATTTATTCATTATTTTAGGAAAACGTAGAAGTAAAAACCCCCCATTTTACTATCTTGCACGTGTTTACATTATCTTAATTTCAATTCTTTTCAAATAGGTTTACACGAGCTTCTTACTTACTATATATTACCAGTTAATATTTTCTTAGTAGAGGATAAAATTCGGTGGTCGTAACGACAGCTACTAAATTTTGGCGCCGTTGTCGAGGAAACGACGTAGTCAAATCTATTTGATTTTCAGAACTTATTTTGTTTTCTTGTTTTTGTCTATGCAGGTATTTTAGTCCCTATAGTATATGTTATTAAGGAGCGGACGACGAACATCGAAAGACCCTGTTAACATTACCGATCAGCAAGCCGAATATCCCAACCTCCACGTTGAGCCTAACGTTTCAGAGGATATCAACATGGCCAACTAGACCTTGAAGCAATTGGCCGCACCTAACTTGGCTGCGCAACCACCATATGTCACATATCCCACCCTTGATAGGCCATTAAAGCTTAATTCGGGATTCCTAAATTTGTTGCCAAAATTCAATGGGTTACCAGGTGAGGACCCTTACCGGCGTATTAATGAATTTTTAATTACTTGTTCAACTATGCAGCCAGATGGCATTGAAGAGGAATAAATCAAGCTTCGAGCCTTCCCTTTCTCGTTAAAAGGTTTGGCAAAGGACTGGTTATATTACATGCCGCCAGGTTCATTTACAACTTGGACAGGGTTACATAAGTCTTTCCTTGAGAAGTATTTTCCGGCATCTAGGATAGGGTCGATTAGGAAAGAAATTTGTGGAATTAAGTAGCTGGTAGGTGAGTCACTATATGAGTACTGGGAAAGATTTGAACGACTATGTGCGAGTTGTCCACAGCATCAGATTAGCGAGTAGCTTTTAGTGCAATATTTTTATGAAGGTCTGACGCCACAAGATCGAGGAATGATTGATGCCGCGAGTGGAGGTGCATTGGTTGATAAAACTCCTGAGCAAGCCCGAAATTTGATCACTCATATGGCGCAGAATACACAACAATTTTGTCTCAAGAGGTCCGACTTGGGTAAACGAATGGATGAGGGCCAGTCGAGTATGATGGAGGCTCAATTAGCTAATTTAACGGCTATGGTATGTAAGTTGATGACTGGAGGTACTGCGAAAGCTTCACTATGTGGCATTTGTTGTTTAGAAGGATGTACCACAAATATGTGTCCGACATTACAGGAAGGGGAAGCTAACGCCATCTTTACAAATCAGAGGAGGTATGATCCATACTCGGTAACTTATAATGAGGGATGGAGAGATCACCCTAATCTTAGATATCAAAATCGAGCTACGCCTCCAGAATTTGAGCAGCAAAATTCCCGACCATATAATATGTCACAACCAACCCATCAAAACCTGAGTGTCGAAACCAAGACCCATACCATGCTTGAACAAATGATGAAGATGATGGCTGACCAGAAGAAGGAAACTGATGGAAGGTTTTAGTCTTTGGAATTGGCAGTGAAGCAATTGCAAACCAGAGCCTCATCGACTGACGTTAATCTTGGGAACTTGCAAGCATAGGTAAATAATCGGTTACCATTACAGCCCGTGGCAAATCTGAGGGATAATGTCAGTGCTATAACCTTGCGAAGTGGGAAGGAGTTGAGATCGATACTAAAGAAGGTCCAAAACAGCGACGAGGAAGACGAAACTGAGGTAAAAAATGTCTGATTTAGTGATACTGAGGAGGAAAATTTAGCCTTGCCAAAGGCTGATTTACAACCGTCGCAAGCAGCACCAAAGGAAGCAGGGAAATCACGTTTACAACAGTCCACTGCTTCGCATGATGCAACAAATTTTTAAAAGGAAACGAGGGTTCCCGAGCTTCGAGCACAAGCAAGTCAGAACGCTAATAACCAACCTCGGTCTTATGTGCCGAAGGCGCCATTTCCACAGCGTTTGAGGAAGGAAAAGTCAGACGACGTTAATGCCAAAATTCTAGAGACTTTCTGCAAGGTACAAGTTAATATTCCATTAATTGATGCAATTAAATAAGTGCCTAGATATGCTAAGTTTTTGAAAGAATTATGCACATCTAAAAGGAAATTAATTGGAAATGAGAAGATTAGCTTAGGCGAAAATGTATTTACGGTATTTAAAAAGAAACTTCCTACTAAATGTAAAGATCCTGGAATGTTTTCGATACCTTGTAAGATAGGAGACCTTAAACTTGATAAAGCTATGCTTGATTTAGGAGCTTCTATAAATGTCATGCCTAAGAGTATCTACGATAGGGTTCAATTAGGTGATTAAAAGACATAGGACTGATAATTCAACTTACAGATATGAGTAATGCCTACCCTGATAGTGTTTTAGAAGATGTTCTAGTGCAAGTAAATGAGTTAGTCTTTCCAGCTGATTTTTATGTTTTAGACATGGGACCTAATGATAATTCAATTGATGTGCCCTTACTCTTAGGTAGACCTTTTCTTAAGACTGCTAGAACGAAAATTGATGTGCATAAAAGGAATTTAACTATGGAATTTGATGGTGAGATAATTAAATTTAATATATTTGATGCTATGAGATATCCCACCGATATTAATTTCGTGTTAACTCTTGATGTAATTGACAATTTTGTTCAAAATGTCTATGAATTAGGGGATGAGGACGAGTTGAAAAGCGTTCTGGCTAAGAGCATTTTTGATATCGACAAGCATGAATTTATCATTTCTGATTCTTTAATTAATTTGATTTGTGCATTAGACTCGTCTCAATTAACAGGCTTCAAGCCGATCCTCCCTAACCTTACGGTGACTGGTAAGTAAATTCCTTCATTGATTTCACCACCTAAATTGGAATTAAAAGAGCTGCCCGAAAATTTAAAGTACATTTATTTGGGGGAAAATCAAACTTTACCATTGATAGTGTCGAATGCTTTAACCGAAATGTAAGAATCTAAGCTGCTTAGAGTTTTTAGGGAACATAAAGAAACCTTCGGTTGGACACTAGCCGATATTCGGGGGCTTAGTACGACTTTATGTACTCACAAGATAGCCTTAGAACCATATTCAGTCCTTAAAAGAGACCCCCAACGCCGATTGAATCTGCCAATGATGGAGGTAGTTAAGACGGAAATTTTAAAATGGTTGGAAGCCGATGTCATTTATCCTATAGCCGATTCAAAGTGGGTAAGTCCAATTCATGTTGTACCTAAGAAGGGAGGAAGCACAATAGTTACTAACGCAGAAGGATTAGAGATTCCCACAAGAATGCAGAACGGTTAGCGGGTTTGTATAGACTATAGGAAACTGAACAAAGCCACTAAAAAAGACCACTACCCCCTCCCATTCATGGATCAAATGTTAGAAAGGTTAGCTGGTTGCTCACATTTTTGTTTTTTAGATGGCTATTCAGGTTATTTATAGGTACCCATCGCACCTGAGGATCAAGAGAAGACCACCTTCACTTGCCCGTTTGGAACTTACGCCTTCAAGAGAATGCCTTTCGGATTGTACAACGCACCAGCCACTTTTCAAAGAGGTATAACGAGCATATTTTCGGATTTTATTTCACATTTAATGGAGGTGTTCATGGATGACTTTACTGTTTATGGTGATTCATTTGATCAATGTTTGCATCATCTTGCATTAGTTCTTAGGCGTTGCATTGAGACTAATCTGATATTGAATTTTGAGAAATGCCATCTCATGGTTGAGAAGGGTGTAGTGTTGGGCCATGTCGTCTTAGCTAAAGGATTAGAAGTCGACCAAGCCAAAGTCGAGGTAATTAAAAATCTACCGTATCCAAGTACTGTGAAAGGAATTCGATCCTTCTTGGGACATGTAGGTTTTTATCGTCGGTTCATCAAGAATTTTTCGTAAATATCATCATCTTTGTGTGCATTGCTAGGTAAGGATGTCGCATTTGAATTTAATGAGAGTTGCAAAAAATCTTTTGATGAATTGAAATTGAAATTGATCACGGCTCCTATCATTCAAGGACCGAATTATGCATTACCCTTCGAAATTTTATATGATGCTAGTGATAGGGCTGTTGGTGCGGCACTTGGGCAAAGAAATGGTAGGGAGTCTTATATTATTAGGTATGCTAGCGAGCTATTAAACCCAGCTCAGTGCAATTACACCACGACCGAGAAAGAACTCTATGCCATAGTCTTTGCCTTAGAGAAATTCAGAGCGTACTTGTTAGGAGTCAAAGTTGTTGTATTTTCTGACCATAGTGCTCTTGAATATTTGTTGCATAAAAAAGAAGCTAAGCCCAGATTAATAAGATGGATTTTGCTTTTGCAAGAATTCAACTTAGAGGTTAACGATAAGAAGGGTAGAAAAAACCTTGTGGCTGACCATTTAAGTAGGATAGAGACTGGGATTTTGAGGAATGAGCCGAGTGATTTATTTCTCGATGAGCGACTTTATAGTGTGTCTAGTGTTTTGCCATGGTATGCCGACATAGTGAACTACTTAGTAACTAAAGATTTCCCCACAAATGCACCTAGGCACTTAAGAGAAAAAATTAGGAGTCAAGCCCAATTTTATTTATAGGAAGAGCCATACCTTTGGCGATTTTGTAGTGACCAAATTATTAGGCGTTGTGTCGATGATAGTGAGATAGATTCGGTGCTTAATTTTTGTCATTCTCGAGAGGGTGGGGGACATTTTGGGCCTAAGAGAACAACTCATAAAATACTTGAGTGTGGGTTATTTTGGCGACTATTCATAAAGATTCATATGCATTTTGTAAAAATTACGCATCATGTCAAAAAACTGACAATTTAAGTAGCAGAAATCAAATGCCATTACATAATTTTTATGTTTGTGATATATTTGATGTATGGGGTATTGATTTTATGGGCCCTTTTCCTTCTTCTTTCGGTTATCTATACATTCTTGTGTGTGTTGATTACTTGTCGAAATGGGTAGAAGCATTTCCAACTAGGGCCGATGATGCTAGAATTGTGGTGAAATGTCTTAAGACCAACATCTTAAATAAATATGGAGTACCTAGGGCTATAATTAGTGACAAGGGAACACATTTCTGTAATAAAACCTTGAAAGCTTTATTTGTACAATTTGGTGTCACCCACAAAGTGTCGACAGCTTATCTCCCTTAAACCAATGGGCAAGCCAAGAGTAGTAACAAGGAAATTAAGGGAATTTTAGAGAAAATTATGAAAACTAATAGAAAAGATTGGAGCTAATGGTTAGATGAAGCATTGTGGGCTGTTCGAACAGCTTACAAAACTCCAATAGGGATGTCACCTTATAGGGTTGTTTTTGGAAAGGCGTGTCATCTTCCCGTAGAGCTTAAACATAGGTCATTTTGGGCTGTTAAGCAATGCAATTTGGATTATAGTTTGGCAGGTGAAGAGCGCAAGTTGAAGCTGCAAGAATTGGAGGAGTTGCGCTTGGGGGCCTATGACAATTCAATCATCTATAAAGGTAAATCGAAGGCATTTCATGACTCGAAGCTGCTTCGCAAAGAATTCAAGGTAGGGGAAAAGGTATTATTATTTAATTCTAAGCTTAAACTATTTCCCGGTGACTTAAAATCAAGATGGCTTGGACCGTTTATAATAACCGAGGTGCATCATCATGGGGCAGTCGAAATTCGGAGCCTCGAAACTAATAAAATTTTTAAAGTGAATGGTCATAGGTTGAAGCATTTTCATGAAGGGGAGCAAGCAGCTTGGTTGGAGGAGATAAATCTTGAGGATCCATGAGGAATTGTGATGTCGAGCCAACGACTTAAACCAAAGGCGCTTGTGGGATGCAACCCACGTATTCAGGGAAGTTTTTCTTTTATCTTTTCCTTTAGTATTGTTTTTTCCGTTGGTAACTTTAATTCTCTTTTGCATTAGGGGCAATGTAAACATTAAGTATGGGGGAGAATCAATTCATTGATTTTCTAACATATTTGATGCTTGTTTTGTTTTTAGCAACTTTCTTGAATAAGTCTTGTTAAATTTCCTTTAGGAAAATATTTAAATAAAAGCATGCAGATGTATTTCATGAATTCAAGTTGATTGGGGTGGTTGTATGTCGATTGATTAGGTTAAATTTTGTTTTCAATTGATTGATTTTGGTTAGTTCGAAGAAAAAAAGAGAAAAAAATAATTAATCTGCTTAATTGATCAATTATGTGGTCCTTGTGAGGAATTTGAGCCTAGAGCGTAAGTTGGGACATCCATGCCAACTTGAGAGGTTATTATTCATTCATGTGTGATTATTGTTATCGACTATCAATTGCTCTAGAACTTGCTTTAGATCTTATTCAGGTTAGTAATACATTTGATTTCCATTAATATGATTTAAGAGGCATTAGGAATTATGCCACGATTACTCATAAAAGCCGAACTTGACATTATTCCAATTAGTTAGCCAATTTGAAGCCTTAATATCTTAATTTGTTTTTATGTACCTCTAGAAATTAAACCATAGCCTGAATCAACTCACCTTCTTAGGCTAGTTAATTCAGTTTGGAAGTTTATCATAATTTCGACATATGTTGGCCAATATATGGTGTTTTTTTTAGCTAGAAATTAAGGGCTGATTTTCTTGAAAGAAAAAAAGAGAATAAGAAAATTAATATCAATAAGTTGCAACCTTCCTATGAACGAAGCATGAAATGGATCGGTTGAATCAAGTGATATGGGGATGAAAATGATGAAAGGATGATTAGTCATCTGCTTCCAAAGAAAAAAAAGAGAAGAGAAATGAGGGAATTGATGACTTCCGAATGATTTTACTAGCCTAAGACAACTAGCTCCACCATCCAAATAAATTCCTCCCGTCCACTGCACATTACCTCGACCCCATTACAACCTTTATTTTGCCTCGATTATATTTATGGAATTTTATGTGTTATGTTATAGGTAAGATGGACAAGCAAGCCTATGGTGGTTAATTACGGTCGATTTCAATTTGAGAGCATTATACTAGCCTAAACACAATGAGTGAGGAGTGTTAATAATTCTTTCCGGTGAGAATTGATCAAAGAAGCATGATTAATTTCCTCTATATTTTCCTCTCTTGAATAAACCAAAATCTAAATTGTTGATTTCAAAATTCATCCCAAGCATGGGCGATGCAACAACTCTTGATTAGACTTGATATTTTTGAAATTCTTCTTGATTTTCTTCGACTTGATTGCTCAGGGACGATCAATAATTTAAGTATGGGGAGTTTGTTAAGTTCAATTTTTAGCTTAATTTACTCGACTAAATTATTTAAATTGTTGATTAATCTTTGATTAATTAAATTTTAAATCAACCTAAATTACATTAAGTATATTCCATGACGTGATAATTTATTTTCATTCCAATTTGGCAATTTAACGTCAATCTTATGCCATGCGCAGGTCAGGGACATTGGGACAACCACATGGGCTCAATTTAGAATTAAATTCGGATAAACAAAGCTGCTGGAAGAGGATGGTCAGATGATGGTTTTAAAGAAATCAAATTGACAATGAGACAAAGAAGAAAATTCAGCCCAATTGGATGTACAGCAGACCGAATATGCGACAAAATCAGCAGGAGAATTATTTTTAATTCCCCAAATTTCCTTCTTGCTAGCGGCGGTCGACTCCGATTGACTCAAGAAAATTAAATCAGCCTTGAAGAGTTCAATTAAAGTAAAACTCTAGTAGGCTGGAGCTATTTTTATGCGACGGGTTAGGCTAAGATCAAGGGGATAAGATCAAGTTTTGTTTTGAATTGTTAGAGGTTTTTTTTCCGTAAAAGGAGGAGAAGAAGCAGCAAACCGGCAGAAGATTTTTCATTATTTTGCAGGTATAGTTCGGTCATTCACTAGAGGATTTTGTGAGCCAACACGCGCCAGTCAATCAGTTGGAAAATAGTTCAAAGAATCAGCTAGTCGAGAGGAGAAGGGCTCAGTAATTGAGAGCAGCTTTCCATACGAGATTGGTTCGAAATTTATGCTGTCTTCAATTAATTTCAGTTCTGGTACTCATGAAGCTGAGCGCAAGGGATTCAAAGACATGATTTTTCTTTCTAAATTCGAGTTCGGTATTCTCTAATTGTTTATTTCTAAATCAATTGGATTGATCACCAATTTAATTTGGGTATTTTCTTAGAGTCATCTAAGTACAAATTGAGTAATTAAAATTCTTAATAAACTTAGAATATGTGATGAATAATTGGCCAGCAACTAATTTAAAACAACTAGGGATTTAATGGTAGAGACCGTTGGAGGACTCTTTACGATTGATGTAAGGTAAAATCTCTAAGAATTTTAAATACACCTTTAATTGGTCGACAGAGTGATAATTAAGGGTAGAAATACAGCTAAGAACGTTCTCTAACTGGATAAAATTACTAGAGATAGGAAATTACATCGTAAGTGATTTCTTTATCCTTGCTGCCGAATTAAGATACTGGAATAATTTAGGGATGCAATCGACTTGTGCTTAGCAGATTGAGGAGCCCATAACTAAGCCTTCTTTCTCTCTATTGGATTAATTATTTCAAAGTAATTTAAAATTTGAGTTAAAATTTATTCATTATTTTAGGAAAACGTAGAAGCAAAAACCCCCCATTTTACTATCTTGCACGCGTTTACATTATCTTAATTTCAATTCTTTTCAAATAGGTTTACACGAGCTTCTTTGTGGGACGATTCTATACTTACTATATATTACTAGTTAATATTTGCTTAGTAGAGGATAAAATTCAATGGTCGTAACGACAGCTACCACCCATCCAACCATGAGCCATCGAGCCTTGGTTGGACCGCGGGTAGAAATTGGCCTCCCGTGCGCTCATAGCCAGCGGTTAGCCTAAATTCGAGTCCTCGACGACATCATCGTCGTGACGATTGGTGGGTAATGCTATAAGCAACCTCGTTCGGAGTCGTGCGCGTTCGTCGATCGAGACCCTTTAACCCTTTCGACATCACAAGGACGGTGCTCGCATCGCGACCCTAGGTCAAGCGGGATTACCCGCTGAGTTTAAGCATATCAATAAACGGAGGAAAAGAAACTTACCAGGATTCCCCTCGTAATGGTGAGCGAACCGGTAAAAGCCCAGCTTGAGAATCGGTCGCCATCGGCATCCGAATTGTAGTCTGGAGAAGCGTCCTCAGTGACAGATCGGGCCCAAGTCCCTTGGAAAGGGGCGCCGGAGAGGGTGAAATCCCCATCATGCTCGGACCCTTTCGTACCACGAGGCGCTATCTACGAGTCAAGTTGTTTGGGAATGCAACCCTAATCGGGCGGTAAATTCTGTCCAAGGTTAAATACGGGCGAGAGACCGATAGCAAAAAAGTACCGTGAGGGAAAGATGAAAAGGACTTTGAAAAGAGAGTCAAAGAGTGCTGGAAATTGTCGGGAGGGAAGCGGATGGGGGCCGGCGATGCGCCTCGGTCGGATGTGGAATGGCGAGAGCCGGTCCGCCAATCGGCTTGGGGCGTGGACCGACGCGGGTCGTGGCGGCGACCGAAGCCCGGGCCTTTGATACGCCCATGTAGACATCGTCGCCTCGATCGTGGGATTCAGCACGCGCTGTCTCGGCGTGCTTCACCACCTGCGTTGTGACAGCCCAAAATTGACCCTAGTCAGGAAGTGGTTTCGGGACCGCTAAACCGAGTCACCGAAATGTTTGAATGTGATATTTATTGTCTAGAATATGTAATTATGAATGTGTGAAAATTTCAAGCTTCGATTTAGTCGATTGCATGTGAATTTAGTCAATAGGACTTATGTGAGAAAATTTTGAAATGTGATAGGTCAAAGCATAAGGGCCTATTAGTGCATGTTGAAAAAGGGGGGACTTGCATGTCAATTTCCCCCCTATTAGTAGTGGCCGGCCATGACAAGCATGGTAGACCAAGTGTGATGGGCAAAACATGTCATAGACATGTTGTGTTAGTGCATCATGAGTGGAAACATGTCACAAACATGTTATGTTAGTGAGGTATGTTAGGAAAAATAAAATAATGAGCATGGAAATTAAATAATGAAAGGGAATATGATGAAAACAAAAAAAGTGTGTGGTTGTTTCTTCCCCCCATTTAGCCGAAACTAGAAAGAAAAACAAAAAAAAAAGTGCTCATCCTTTGGTTCATCTTTGGCCAAAAATTTTAAGGAGGAAGGAAGAAGAAAGGTTGAAGAGGTTCGGCCATGCATGTGACTAGGCTAAGGTATGTTTGGTGATGTTCCATGAGATGCATGCATATTTTAGTTGTTAGCTTGAGTTCTACCTAGCCCATGGTCTAAATCTTGCTATGTGATGGAAATGACACTCGGCCATGGATGCATCATTCTTGGTTGATGTTTGATGTTGTGGTGATGAGGCATGAAGATGAGTTAAGTTTCGGCTAAGGTGGATTTGTGTTGATGTCATTTGCATGCTAAGTGTAAAGCTTTGTAATGATGCATGTGATGGTGGATTGATGATTCTTGAATCTTCTTTTTAGCATTTTTGAGTGAGCACATATGTGCATTGGTTGCTAAATGGAGAAGAACCGGCTAGCAAGTTGTGTGCTAAGGCCGAATATAATTTTTGTATATTAATGAGTAATGCATGTGTTAAATTGATGGAAAGGGAGAGGATGCTTTACTAGTGTATATATGTGTGTATTAGCCAAGTTTTGAACTTGAAACAAAAGGGTGTTTTAGTCAATACAAGTGACCATACTTGTAGAATGTATTAAGTGTTGAAATCGGCCCCAAAATAGACATGCATATTCGGCCAAGGGGGAAAAATTAGCTAAAATGTTGAGTTTGATTCATGATTCCGTACATATGTGACTTTAATGTCTAATGTATAAATATGGGCTAAGTGCCTTGTGTTCCTCTTTTCGATGCTCAAATGATTAAATCAATTTATTTGTTTAATTAAGCTCAAGAGCAAAGGGGAAATAAATCCGATAAAGGGAAGGAAAAAGTGGTCGAATAGCTATCGGAATCGTTCGACAACACCCGAGGTAAGTTCTTGAGTAAGAGAGCTTAAATTAAGATTTGATTAGATCATGTTTTAAGCAAACAAAATCATGCTCTTTGTGTGTGGCTATTGAGCCGAAATTGCAAGAATGATAAATGTCTTGTGTTTGAGTTTTGCTAACGAAAACGAAATACGAATGTGCCATGATTTATTGTTAAATGTGCATGGTTATTTGAATGATGTCCGGGCTACGTCCCGAAGGCTTGGTGCTAAGTGACCATATCCGGACTAAGATCCGAAGGCATTTGTGCGAGTTACTAAATCCGGGTTAAGTCCCGAAGGCATTTGTGCGAGTTACTAAATCCGGGTTAAGTCCCGAAGGCATTTGTGCGAGTTACTATAACCGGGCTATGTCCCGAAGGCATTTGAACGAGGAGCTATATCCGGTTAAATTCCGAAGGTACGTGATTTGGGAATGAATGATCTTGCTGTAAAAATTTCAGTTAATACTCTAGAAACATCCCAACATTGAGGTATGTTTCGTATGTGCTTGAATTTAGTTGAGCCCTTACAAATAAGTATTCGCTCAGTTGATAAACGAGCTACCGGCCTTTGGCTAAGTTGATCTTTTGCGTATGTACATAAGGGTTGGTAATGTGAAGCAAGTATGATATCGAAAATTTGTGCATATGAAATTATCCGTTTAACTATATGAATGCTATACTTTTGTTGTGCTGGAATTCCTTGCTCAAAACTTACTAAGCATAAATTGCTTACTCCGTTTCATTGCTCCTCTGTTTTATAGATTTGGTTCTCCAGCTATCGGACTCGGGATCTTGAAGTCAAAGTCGCCCACACTATCAAAGCCCCCTTTTGGTACAAGTTTGGTTGAACTTCGAAATGGCATGTATAGAACTACCCGTTTGTTGTGGGTCGTGGACCCTTTGGACTTGTAAAATTTTGGATAGCCATGCGAAAATGGCTTATATGTGTTTGAGTATAATGTTATAATCATTTGGTGTGGATATGCTTGACAAGGATTGGCCATGGGAATGGTTAATCACTTTCATAAATTGTGCTATCTATGCAAAAAGGGCTAGTTGAATCATGGGAACCATGAAATAGGTAAAGTCTACCTTAAAGGCAGATGCTGACAGCAGCAGTGATGTAGATTTGGAAAATCACTAAAAATAGTAGGAATGGAATTAAATAGTGAATAAATTATGTAAACTAACCTTGATGAATCTATTTTCATTGGAAAGTAACGAAACAATCATACGGATAGTATGTTAAGAGATATTCAGGTTCTCGTGAGACAGGGCCAGAACGGTTTCTGGATTTCCTGTTCCGACTTTGGAAATTCATTATTAATTAACCAGAGACAATTAGGAGTCAAGCCATATATGTATAGATTCCTCTCTGAGTCTAGTTTCTATAGAAACAAACGGCATCAGTATTGGAGCCCTGTACAAGGAGATATCCAAGTCGTAATGCGCAAAGGTCAGGGTAGTCGATCCCTGTCACATGGGAGACTTTGACTAATAAACTGTACTAATTGGCCCGACCAAAAATTCTAGAAAAAAATATGTAGATGGGAATATGAGTCTAGTTTCAGGGAAAATTTACGGAACTGGATTCTGAGTTTCTGAACTCAAGATATGATTTTTAAAGCGACTGTTACGCAGATTGGCAGTGTCTGGAAATTTTCTTTTAAAAGTCTGTTAACACCTCGTGTTCGACTCCGGTGACGGTCTCGGGTTCGGGGTGTTACATTTGATTGGTATCAGAGCTACGGTTTAGTCGATTCTAGGACTACCGTAATGCGTTGGGTCTAGCTATACATGCCATTTTATGTGATTACTTGATAGTGTGGTGATTTCTAACAATTGTAAATGTGTTTATTTATAGTAATGGATCCCGATCCCGACCGAGAGGTAGCTGATGATCTTGAGAGTGTAGCGCCTGCTCCCGCACAAGGGACAGCGCCGGCGGACTCTCAACCTAATGCTAGTAACCCGAATGATGAAGCTAGACAAGCTTTCTATAGCGTGATGAATGATTGGTTCAACCAATACATTCGAACTAATACAGCTGTCCCACAACCTCCATTCCCAACTAATACCACCCCCGCACCTACAATACCTCCGGTAACTGACCAAATAAGGTCAAATAAGCCCCCAGTTGACAGAATCCAAAAACATGGGGCTACTGAATTTAAGGCTACGGATAGCGACGATGCCGAGCAAGCTGAATTTTGGTTGGACAACACTATCCGGGTACTCGATGAGCTATCTTGTACACCCGATGAATGCCTAAAGTGTACTATCTCCTTGCTATGCGATTCTGCCTACTATTGGTGGAGTACTCTGACTTCTGTTGTGCCCCGAGAGCAAGTAACTTGGGAGTTTTTCCAAACTGAGTTTCGGAAAAAGTATATCAGTAAGAGATTTGTTGATCAAAAACGGAAGGAATTTCTTGAGCTTAAGCAAGGTTCCATGTCAGTTACTGATTACGAGCGAAAATTTGTTAGACTTAGTAGATACGCTCGGGAATGTGTTTCGTCCGAGGCTATCATGTGTAAACGCTTCGAGGATGGGCTGAATGAAGATATAAAAATGTTCGTTGGCGTTCTTGAAATACGAGAGTTCGTAGTACTGGTCGAGCGAGCTTGTAAAGCCGAAGAGCTTAGAATAGAAAAACAAAAAGTTGATGTGGGAACTGGAGAGTTTCGTAAAAGATCTTCGGGAAAGTCTCTTCAACAGGCATCGAAGAAATTTCGAGATGATGTGGGCTGGTCGAGAGGCACTTCGGGCCTTTTTAGACGAGATCGTGATCGACCCCCTGTGGGTACACGAGGCACTTCGGTCGCCAGTGTTGGGAATGAACGTCGAGACAGAACGAAATGTCGATATTGCGGTAAATGGCATTCGGGGAGTTGTAGATTCCCTGACCGCTCCTGTTACAAGTGCGGATCAGTTGACCACTTCATTAAAGATTGCCCGAGGTTGTCTGAACATAATGTAAATCAGAGTGGGAAACCGGGTGCTACCACTGCTCGAGGTAGACCATCTGGAAATACGAACAATGCTGGTGGTGGTCAGAAAGGATCTAGAGATGCTACGACCAGATCCGAGGCTCGTGCGCCTGCTAGAGCTTATGCTATACGTGCCCGCGAGGATGCTTCTTCGCCTGATGTTATTACCGGTACTTTTACTCTCTTTGATACTAATGTAATTGCTTTGATTGACCCCGGTTCTACTCATTCTTACATATGTGAAACCTTAGCATCCAGTAAGACTTTACCTATTGAGTCTACTGAGTTCGTAATTCGGGTGTCAAATCCCTTGGGTCGTTACGTGCTTGTCGACAAAGTATGTAAGAAATGTCCCCTAGAAATTCGAGGTTCCTGTTTTCCGGCGGACTTGATGCTTTTGCCGTTTGATGAATTTGATGTTATTCTTGGTTTGGATTGGTTGACCGCGCATGATGCGGTTGTGAATTGCAAAAGCAAGACTATTGATTTGAGGTGCGCAAATAACGAAGTAATCCGAGTTGAGTCTACGGACTTGAAGGGGATGCCAGCGGTAATATCAGCAATGTTGGCCCAGAAATATGTAAGAAAAGGGTGCGAAGCATACCTTGCGTATGTACTTGATGACAAAGAATTAGAAAAGAAACCCGAATCTGTGCCGGTGGTTTGTGAATACCCGGATGTTTTTCCTGAAGAATTACCGGGTTTACCACCTGTTCGGGAGGTAGAGTTTGGTATTGAGCTTGTACCTGGGACTACGCCGATTTCGATAGCTCCGTATCGTATGGCACCAACAGAGTTAAAAGAGTTGAAAGCTCAGTTGCAAGAATTGACGGATAGAGGTTTTGCCCGACCAAGTTTCTCACCTTGGGGGTGCACCAGTATTGTTCGTGAAAAAGAAGGACGGAACAATGAGGTTGTGCATTGACTATCGTCAACTGAATAAAGTGACGATAAAGAACAAATATCCGTTACCGCGTATCGATGATTTGTTCGACCAACTGAAGGGAGCCTCAATGTTCTCAAAAATAGATTTGAGATCGGGCTATTATCTGTTGCGAATTCGAGAATCGGACATACCCAAAACTGCCTTCAGGACGAGATATGGTCACTACGAGTTCTTAGTGATGCCGTTTGGGCTCACTAATGCCCCTGCGGTATTTATGGATTTGATGAATCGGATCTTCAGACCATATTTGGATCGGTTCGTAGTTGTGTTCATTGATGACATCTTGGTCTATTCAAGAGATGAGACCGAACATGCTGAGCATCTGAGGCTAGTGTTGCAAATTTTGCGGGATAAGCAGTTATATGCTAAGTTCAGTAAGTGTGAGTTCTGGTTAAGAGAGGTTAGCTTCTTGGGTCATGTAGTATCCGCATCGGGTATTCGAGTTGACCCGAACAAAATTTCAGCCATACTTAACTGGAAACCTCCAAGAAATATTACTGAGGTTCGGAGCTTTTTGGGGCTCGCCGGTTATTACCGACGATTTGTCAAAGGTTTCTCGATGATAGCCACACCAATGACGAAGCTACTTCAAAAGGATGTTAAGTTCGAATGGACGGAGAAATGTCAGAAAAGTTTTGATCAACTAAAAACTTATTTGACTGAAGCTCCAATTTTAGTGCAACCCGAATCAGGCAAAGAGTTTGTCATTTATAGTGACGCATCCCTACTCGGGTTGGGTTGCGTATTGATGCAAGAAGGTCGAGTTGTGGCCTATGCGTCGAGACAATTGAAGCCACACGAGAGAAATTATCCAACCCATGATCTCGAACTAGCCGCCATCGTATTTGCTTTGAAAATATGGCGACATTATTTGTTTGGCGAAAAGTGCCATGTATTTTCGGATCACAAAAGTCTCAAATATTTGATGACTCAAAGAGACTTAAATCTGCGACAAAGACGTTGGCTTGAGTTGTTGAAAGATTACGAGCTTGTCATCGATTACCACCCGGGAAAGGCTAATGTGGTTGCGGATGCCTTAAGCCGAAAATCGTGTTTGCTTTACGAGCGATGAATGTGCACTTGTCTGTTCTACCTGACAATGTGTTAATAGCTGAATTAAAAGCCAAACCATTATTGATTCATCAAATTCGTGAAGCCCAGAAAGTTGATGATGAATTGGTTGCAAAACGGGCTGAGTGTGCTCCGAACAAGGAATCGGAGTTTCAAACTGATGATGATGATTGTTTGAGGTTCAGAATTCGTTTGTGTGTTCCAAGGAATTCGGAACTCATTTCGATGATTCTGAACGAAGCCCATTGTAGCCGAATGTCAATTCACCCGGGGAGTATGAAAATGTACAACGATTTGAAACGTTGGTTTTGGTGGCATGGTATGAAACGAGACATCTCCGACTTTGTTTCGAGATGTTTAATATGTCAAAAGTGAAAGCGGAACATCAAGTGCCTTCAGGATTACTTCAGCCGATCATGATACCCGAGTGGAAATGGGATCGAGTCACAATGGACTTTGTGTCCGGACTGCCATTGTCAACAAGTAAGAAGGATGCGATTTGGGTTGTTGTTGATAGACTGACTAAGTCGGCTCACTTTATCCCCGTGCGTATGGATTTTTCATTGGATAAACTAGCTGAATTGTATGTTTCTCAAATTGTGAGATTACACGGGGTACCTATTTCTATCGTGTCGGATAGAGATCCGAGATTCACCTCACGGTTTTGGAAGAAATTGCAAGAAGCTTTGGGTACCAAGCTGCATTTTAGTACTGCTTTTCACCCCCAAACCGATGGTCAATCTGAGCGGATAATTCAGATACTTGAGGATATGTTGAGATGTTGCATCCTCGAGTTCAGTAGTTCATGGGAACGGTATTTACCTTTGATTGAATTCGCTTACAACAATAGTTTCAATCAAGTATTAAGATGGCACCTTACGAGGCTTTGTACGGTCGTAAATGCCGTACACCATTGTTTTGGACCGAGCTCGGTGAAAGTAAAATTTTGGAGTTGATTTGATTAAGGATGCCGAACAGAAAGTAAAGGTAATCCGTGAAAGTCTGAAAGAGCCACAGATCGTCAAAATCGTATGCGGATTTGAAACGAAAAGACATTGAATATCAGGTGGGAGATAAAGTGTTTCTTAAAGTCTCGCCTTGGAAAAAGGTACTCAGATTTGGCCGTAAGGGCAAGTTGAGCCCGAGATTCATTGGGCCGTACGAAATCTCCGAACGAGTTGGTCCGGTTGCGTATAGATTGATTTTGCCCCCTGAACTTGAAAAGATTCATGATGTCTTTCATGTTTCGATGCTTCGACGTTATAGATCGATCCGTCACATGTGATTAATCCCTTAGAAGTTGAAATTAATCTGACTTGAGTTATGAAGAAGAACCGATTCGTACCCTAGCTCGTGAAGTGAAAGAGTTGCGAAACAAAAGGGTTCCGTTAGTTAAGGTGTTATGGCTCAAACATGGGATCGAGAAAGCTACTTGGGAAACCGAGAGCTCGATGAAAGAACGATAACCAAACCTATTTACCGGTAAGATTTTCGGGACGAAAATTTCTTAAGTGGGGGAGAGTTGTGACAGCCCAAAATTGACCCTAGTCAGGAAGTGGTTTCGGGATCGCTAAACCGAGTCACCGAAATGTTTGAATGTGATATTTATTGTCTAGAATATGTAATTATGAATGTGTGAAAATTTCAAGCTTCGATTTAGTCGATTGCATGTGAATTTAGTCAATAGGACTTATGTGAGAAAATTTTGAAATGTGATAGGTCAAAGCATAAGGGCCTATTAGTGCATGTTGAAAAGGGGGGACTTGCATGTCAATTCCCCCCTATTAGTAGTGGCCGGCCATGACAACATGGTAGACCAAGTGTGATGGGCAAAACATGTCATAGACATGTTGTGTTAGTGCATCATGAGTGGAAACATGTCACAAACATGTTATGTTAGTGAGGTATGTTAGGAAAAATAAAATAATGAGCATGGAAATTAAATAATGAAAGGGAATATGATGAAAACAAAAAAAAGTGTGTGGTTGTTTCTTCCCCCCATTTAGCCGAAACTAGAAAGAAAAACAAAAAAAAAGTGCTCAGCCTTTGGTTCATCTTTGGCCAAAAATTTTAAGGAGGAAGGAAGAAGAAAGGTTGAAGAGGTTCGGCCATGCATGTGACTAGGCTAAGGTATGTTTGGTGATGTTCCATGAGATGCATGCATATTTTAGTTGTTAGCTTGAGTTCTACCTAGCCCATGGTCTAAATCTTGCTATGTGATGGAAATGACACTCGGCCATGGATGCATCATTCTTGGTTGATGTTTGATGTTGTGGTGATGAGGCATGAAGATGAGTTAAGTTTCGGCTAAGGTGGATTTGTGTTGATGTCATTTGCATGCTAAGTGTAAAGCTTTGTAATGATGCATGTGATGGTGGATTGATGATTCTTGAATCTTCTTTTTAGCATTTTTGAGTGAGCACATATGTGCATTGGTTGCTAAATGGAGAAGAACCGGCTAGCAAGTTGTGTGCTAAGGCCGAATATAATTTTGTATATTAATGAGTAATGCATGTGTTAAATTGATGGAAAGGGAGAGGATGCTTTACTAGTGTATATATGTGTGTATTAGCCAAGTTTTGAACTTGAAACAAAAGGGTGTTTAGTCAATACAAGTGACCATACTTGTAGAATGTATTAAGTGTTGAAATCGGCCCCAAAATAGACATGCATATTCGGCCAAGGGGGAAAAATTAGCTAAAATGTTGAGTTTGATTCATGATTCCGTACATATGTGACTTTAATGTCTAATGTATAAATATGGGCTAAGTGCCTTGTGTTCCTCTTTTCGATGCTCAAATGATTAAATCAATTTATTTGTTTAATTAAGCTCAAGAGCAAAGGGGAAATAAATCCGATAAAGGGAAGGAAAAAGTGGTCGAATAGCTATCGGAATCGTTCGACAACACCCGAGGTAAGTTCTTGAGTAAGAGAGCTTAAATTAAGATTTGATTAGATCATGTTTTAAGCAAACAAAATCATGCTCTTTGTGTGTGGCTATTGAGCCGAAATTGCAAGAATGATAAATGTCTTGTGTTTGAGTTTTGCTAACGAAAACGAAATACGAATGTGCCATGATTTATTGTTAAATGTGCATGGTTATTTGAATGATGTCCGGGCTAAGTCCCGAAGGCTTGGTGCTAAGTGACCATATCCGGACTAAGATCCGAAGGCATTTGTGCGAGTTACTAAATCCGGGTTAAGTCCCGAAGGCATTTGTGCGAGTTACTAAATCCGGGTTAAGTCCCGAAGGCATTTGTGCGAGTTACTATAACCGGGCTATGTCCCGAAGGCATTTGAACGAGGAGCTATATCCGGTTAAATTCCGAAGGTACGTGATTTGGGAATGAATGATCTTGTGTAAAAATTTCAGTTAATACTCTAGAAACATCCCAACATTGAGGTATGTTTCGTATGTGCTTGAATTTAGTTGAGCCCTTACAAATAAGTATTCGCTCAGTTGAAAACGAGCTACCGGCCTTTGGCTAAGTTGATCTTTTGTGTATGTACATAAGGGTTGGTAATGTGAAGCAAGTATGATATCGAAAATTTGTGCATATGAAATTATCCGTTTAACTATATGAATGCTATACTTTTGTTGTGCTGGAATTCCTTGCTCAAAACTTACTAAGCATAAATTGCTTACTCCGTTTCATTGCTCCTCTGTTTTATAGATTTGGTTCTCAGCTATCGGACTCGGGATCTTGAAGTCAAAGTCGCCCACACTATCAAAGCCCCCTTTTGGTACAATTTTGGTTGAACTTCGAAATGGCATGTATAGGACTACCCGTTTGTTGTGGGTCGTGGACCCTTTGGACTTGTAAAATTTTGGATAGCCATGCGAAAATGGCTAGTATGTGTTTGAGTATAATGTTATAATCATTTGGTGTGGATATGCTTGACAAGGATTGGCCATGGGAATGGTTAATCACTTTCATAAATTGTGCTATCTATGCAAAAAGGGCTAGTTGAATCATGGAAACCATGAAATAGGTAAAGTCTACCTTAAAGGTAGATGCTGACAGCAGCAGTGATGTAGAATTGGAAAATCACTAAAAATAGTAGGAATGGAATTAAATAGTGAATAAATTATGTAAACGAACCTTGATGAATCTATTTTCATTGGAAAGTAACGAGACAATCATACGGACATTATGTTAAGAGATATTCAGGTTGTTGTGAGACAGGGCCAGAACGGTTTCTGGATTTCCTGTTCCGACTTTGTAAATTCATTATAAATTAACTAGAGACAATTAGGAGTCAAGCCATATATGTATAGATTCCTCTCTGAGTCTAGTTTCTATAGAAACAAACGTTATCAGTATTGGAGCCTGTAAAGGAGATATCCAAGTCGTAATGCGCAAAGGTCAGGGTAGTCGATCCCTGTAACATGGGAGACTTTGACTAATAAACTGTACTAATTGGCCGACCAAAAATTCTAGAAAAAATATGTAGATGGCATATGAGTCTAGTTTCAGGGAAATTTACGGAACTGGATTCCGAGTTTCTAACTCAAGATATGATTTTAAAGGCCGGACTGTTAACGCAGATTGGCAGTGGTCTGGAAATTTTCTTTTAAAAGTCTGTTAACACCTCGTGTTACGGACTCCGGTGGACGGTCTCGGTTCGGGGTGTTACACAATGGTGCTACTACCATTCGTTTCTTCAATTCCTCGAAAGCTACCAAGCAATGTTCATCAAAATTGAAAGGCCTTTTTCTCTCTAGCAAGGTGCACAAGTGTTTAGATATTTTTGAGAAATCGTTAATGAATCTTCTATAAATCCCGCATGACCTAAAAACTTCTAATACCCTTGAAACTGGTGGGAGGTGACATTTTCTATTTGCTTCAATTTTGCAGCGATATCCTTCGCTGCGATATCCTATGCCGCAGAAAAATTCCTTCACGAACCATGAAGTGGCATTTTTCCTAGTTCAAAACAATATTTGTTTCTTCACAATAGCACCAAATCAATTCCAGATTTTTTAAGCAATCCTCAAAATCATTTCCAAACACAAAGAAATTTTCCATGAAGACTTCAAGGAAGTTTTCCACATGTCCGAGAATATGGCCATCATACAACGCTAAAAGCTTGTTGGAGCATTACATAGCCCAAATGACATTCGTCTAAATGCAAAATTTCCATATGGAGACGTGAAGGGTCTTCTCTTTGTATTGGAGCTATGGCAATCTGATTTACCTTGATAACCTCCAAAGAATAGTAGAAAGCTTTCTAGTAATCTATCTAACATCTAATAATAAATGGTGGGAAAATGATCCTCCTAGTTGCCTAGTAATCTAAATAGTCCATGATACTCTCCATTCGAACAGTGCGAGTCGGAATGAGTCTGTGTTATCATTACTCACTACTGTGACCCTCCTTTCTTGGGTACACATTGTACAAGACTCACCCTCCATGGAAGCTATGCTAAAATCAGTGCGATAATATATGGATCAATCATTCAGGTGCCTATTCTTTAAATTTATTAATGCCTTTAATCCCTCCCACAACTTGACCTCCTGCTTGAGTGTCAAATTCGCATAAACTACTATTAGTAAAGTGTTGTTGTCTCCCAAATATGCATATTTTAAATGCTGCGAAAAAGGTTTCAACTCCAGTGTCGGAGATTCATCTGTAGAAGGTTTAGAAGGATTAAAAGAGTGATATGATAAAACCAAGGTTCAAACTTCTTCCCTGGTCTATCACAAACTTCTTGGCTTTCATAAATTCACTAGTGTCCTAAAAAATTACTATGTCACTCTACTCTAGTGAGTCTTCATCAGAATTGCTATGACAAAACTTTTGCAAACTCTTCCTCTACTGTTGTTTCTCAACCCAATGGTGTTGCATTCTTCATTCTCATCAACACATTTCAAGGCATCAAATACATTGAAAGTAATCTGCTGATAATTTACCCTCATGGCAAGCTCGCATTTCTGCACATCAATTAAAGTCCTGCCAGTAGCAAGAAAAGATCTTCCAAGAATAATTGCACATCCTAGTAAGCTTCACATTCTAAAATAGGAAATCTGTAGGAAAAATAAACTAATATACTCTTGCCAGCACATCTTCAATTTTACCTTTCGGATGTGTGTAGGTCAATCAATTAAAGTCAATTTTTGGGTTGCTTTTATGTTTGGAAGTATATGGGACTTGATATGATATTGGGACTACTATTTTAGATATTTTGATGTTTCTCTAACTAGGTGAATGAAAATGTTTAGGATTAAGTTTGAATGGTTTTAAAGTTGGAGTATGCTAAGATTTTATAGTTTGGAGTGGAGGTATAGGTATTTGATTTTTAAAAAAAGGTACTTCTGCATCTTTGAAGATGCAAGGAAATAAAATATGGAATTGATATCGATACTTTGGCTCGAGTTTCGATACTCTGGGTAAGTTTATCGATACCTTACGAAAGGTGCCGATAATTTTCGACATTTAATATTTGGTGAGAAACATAATGCTAGTTTGGTATTGATTTTCCATGTGGTATCGATACCACTTAAAGAAAATATTGATACCTTAAGACAATATCGATACCTACATAAAAGTTTTTGGAAATTTTGCAATTTGGGCCATTTGTAGGTTTGATTGATGTTTGTAATACCCTTAGTGTATGTATGGCATGTTTTAACAATAAGAAGCGGTTGAACAACTACAACTCATACGTATGATTGAATAAAGATGACGACTGGTTCCTTGTGAAACTGTTTGCTAAGTAAATGATATATGACGGTGGTGTAGCGTCCTATTATTCGGGCTCGTGACAGGGTCGGGTATGGGGTGTTATAGAAAATGAGAAATGAATTCATTTAGAAATGAGAAAGGATTCCCAAAAATGATTGGAAGATTACCAAAAATGAAAATAAATCATAAGGTCATAGTGAAACAAGTTGAATGGTGAAATATTAAATTATTTTCTCGAAAATTTTATTAGGGTTAAAATCGTAATAATTTTACTAGGGGTAAAATTTGGATGAGAAATTATTTAATATAAATATTG
>NC_053448.1:21609925-21657933 GCF_007990345.1 Gossypium hirsutum | reverse complement strand
TGGTTGCCTTAAACGAAATTCTGTTGAATCCATAATTGTTGCGAGTTAGGCTGACTTAGGCATTTTTGAGCAAAGAAACTACCTAAGCCCGCACGGATCGCGTGGGAAAACTCTAAGTCCGTGACACTAGTAGCTGGTTCCCTCTGAAGTTTCCCTTAGGATAGCTGGAGCCCTTAGCCAGTTTTATCGAGTAAAGCCAATGATTAGAGGCATCGGGGCCGCAACGCCCTCGACCTATTCTCAAACTTTAAATAGGTAGGATGGTACGGGTGCTTCGTTGAGCCGCGACACAGAATCGAGAGCTCCAAGTGGGCCATTTTTGGTAAGCAGAACTGGCGATGCGGGATGAACTGGAAGCCGGGTTACGGTGCCCAACTGTGCACTAACCTAGAACCCACAAAGGGTGTTGGTCGATTAAGACAGCAGGACGGTGATCATGGAAGTCAAAATCTGCTAAGGAGTGTGTAACAACTCACCTGCCGAATCAACTAGCCCCGAAAATGGATGGCGCTTAAGCGCGCGACCTATACTCGGCCATCATGGTAAGGGCCAGGCCTCGATTAGTAGGAGAGTGCGGCGATCATCGCAAAACTTGGGGCACGAGCCTGGGCAGAGCGGACGTCAGTGAAAATCTTAGTGGTAGTAGCAAATATTCAAATGAGAACTTTGAAGGCCGAAGAGGGGAAAGGTTACATGTGAACAGCACTTGCACATGGGTTAGTCGATCCTAAGAGATGGAGAAAGCCCATCCGATAGCGCGTCCAGCTGGAGCTTCGAAAGGGAATCGGGTTAAAATTCTTGAACCGGGACGCAGTGACTGACGATAACTGTTAAGTTCAATTTTGAGCTTAACTTATTCAATTAAATTATTAAATTGTTGATTAATTGTTGGATAATTAAGTTATAATTCTGCCTAAATTGATTAAATACATTCTATGCCGTATTAATTTAATCGTACCCCAATTCAACAATTTAATTTTAATTTTATTTCATGTGCATGTAAGGAAAATTTTGATGCTCGTATAAGCTCAATTTTGGAAGTTAATCGCCATGATTAAAGCTGCTGGATGGGGATGATCATTTGCTGGTTTTGAAGAAATTAAATTGGCATTGGACAAAGAAGAAAATTCGATCAAATTAAATTACAGCAGACCGAATATGCAGCAAAATCAGCAAGGGAATTATTTAATTTCCCTCTTGGAGTGGTGACCGAATTTAATTAAATTCAAGTGATTATGTTTAGATTTGAGAAGTAAAATTGAAATGAAACTCTACATGAGCTGGAGTTATTCTTGTGCGACGGTTTCAGCTAGGATAAAGGGGGATAAGATCAAATTTTATTTGAATTATTGAAGGTTAATATCATTACTCCTTAAATAGAAGTGACCAGCAGTTGAAAAGGAAGGAGGAAAAAATAGAGGAAGACACGGCAGAATAGGAGCGTAGCATTCGAGCGAAGAAGAAGTTCAAATTGAACTAGCCAAAACCGATCAAGCTGCGTAACAACTGTCTAAGATTTTAGCTAATCGAGAGAAGGGAAGCTCGACAATTTTAGGCACTTTCTTCTCCAAGATTCAATCTGTAATTTATGTTGTTTACAATTGATTTCTATTTCGTTTCGATTGCTATGAGTGGCTAAATTGATTAAGCTCAGTTAGACACTTATGAAACTTAGTACAAGGAATTTGAAGGTTTATTTTGTTTAAATTCGGATTTAGCATTCTTGAGTTGCTAATTCTATCGTTCAAAGAATTTTTCTAAATTAATCAGATTGATCGTCTATCTAATTTAGGACTTTTCTCATAATCATCTAAGTATAATTGAGTTATCGAATTTCTTAATTAAACTTAGAATCAGTGATAATAAATTAGCATGCCGCTAATTAACGTAACTTCAGATTTAATTTTGGAAGCCGCTGGAGGATTTTCTTTTATTAACGCAAGGTGAAATCTCTAAAATACTTAGTGCACTTTTAATTAAAAATTAAAGGTAGGTATTCAAGTATGAATGTTCTCTATTTGAATTTGAATTTATTTGGGATAAGAATTCATTTCGTAAGTGATTTTCTTCAGCCTTGTTGCTAGATTAGACAATTAAAATAATTAAATGACGCTAAGGACTTGTGCTAGGTGGATTAAGGAGTTACTAACTGAGCACTCTTTCTCTTAATTCGACAACCTTTCCGCATTTACAATTTATGCTACATTTTATTTGTTACCAAGGAGCATTATTAAAGACCCCCCATTTTTCCTTTCTCGCATATGTTTATATTAACTTGATTTCAATTCTTTTCAAATAGGTTTAACACGAGCTTCTTCGAGGGGCATTTCCGTACTTACTCTATATTACCAGTTAATATTGGTTGAGTAGGGGATTAAATTCGGTGGACGTAACGACAGTTACCAAATTTTGGCGCCGTTGCCGGGGAAGCGACGTAGTCAAATCTATTTGATTTTCAAAACTTACTTTGTTTTCTTGTTTTTATCTTTGCAGGTAGATTAGTCCATTTTAGTATATGTTATTAAGGAGCGGGCGACGAACATCGACAGACTCTGTTAACATCACTGATCGGCAAGCCGAATTCCTAACTTCTACAAGCCTAACGTTCCAGAGGATATCAACATGGCCAACCAGACCTTGAAGCAATTGGCCGCACCTAACTTGGCTGCGCAACCACCATCTATCACGTATCCCACCCTTGATAGGCCATTAAAGCTCAATTCGGGATTTCTGAATTTGTTGCCAAAATTCAATGGGTTACCGGGTGAGGACCCTTACCGTCATATTAATGAATTTCTAATTTCTTGCTCAACTATGCTGCCAGATGGCATTGAAGAAGAACAAATCAAGCTCTGAGCTTTTCCTTTCTCATTACAAGGTTTGGCGAAGGACTGGTTATATTATATGCCGCCAGGCTCATTCACAACTTGGACAGGGTTACATAAAGCTTTCCTTGAGAAGTATTTTCTGGCATCAAGAATAGGGTCAATCAGGAAGGAAATTTGTGGAATTAAGCAACTGGTAGGTGAGTCACTATACGAGTAATGGGAAAGATTTAAACGGCTATGTGCGAGTTGTCCACAGCATCAGATTAGTGAGCAGCTCTTAGTGCAATATTTTTATGAAGGGTTGACACCACAAGATCGAGGAATGATCAATGCGGCGAGTGGAGGTGTATTGGTTGATAAAACTCTTGAGCAAGCCCGAAATTTGATCGCTAATATGGCACAGAATACACAACAATTCGGTCTCAGGAGGTCCGACTTGGGTAAACGAATGGATGAAGGCCAGTCGAGCATGATGGAGGCTCAATTAGCTAATTTAATGGCTATGGTAAGTAAGTTGATGACTGGAGGTACTGCGAAAGCTTCACTATGTGGCATTTGTTGTTTAGAAAGACATACCACAAATATGTGTCCGACATTACAGGAAGGGGAAGCTAATGTCGTCTTTCCAAATCAGGGGAGGTATGATCTATATTCAGCTACCTATAATGAGGGATGGAGAGACCACCCCAATTTCAGATACCAAAACCGTGCCACACCTCCAGGATTTGAGCAGCAAAATTCCCGACCATATAATATGTCACAGCCAACCCATCAAAACCCGAGTGCCGAAACCAAGACCCATTCCATGCTTGAACAAATGATGAAGATGATGGCTGACCAGAAGAAGGAAACCGATGGAAGATTTCAGTCTTTGGAATTGGTAGTGAAGCAATTGCAAACCAGAGCCTCGTCGACCGATGTTAATCTTGGGAACTTACAAGCACAGGTAAATAATCGGTTACTGTCACAGCCTGTGGCAAATCCGAGGGATAATGTCAGTGCTATAATCTTGCGAAGTGGGAAGGAGTTGAGATCGACACTAAAGAAGGTCCAAAATAGTGACAAGGAAGACGAAACGGAGGTTAAAAAGGTCCGATTTAGTGATATTGAAGAGGAAAATTTAGCCTTGCCAAAGGCTGATTTACAACCGTCGCAAACAGCACCAAAATTTAGCCTTAAGACCTTTTCTTAAGAAAGCTAGAACGAAAATTGATGTGCATAAGGGGAATTTAACTATGGAATTTGATGGTGAGATAATTAAATTTAATATATTTGATGCTATGAGATATCCCACTGATATTAATTCTGTATTTACTCTTGATATAATTAACAATTTTGTTCAAGATGTCTATGAATTAGGGGATGAGGACGAGTTGAAAAGCGTTCTAGCTATGAGCATTTTTGATATCGACAAGCATGAATTTATCATTTCTGATTCTTTAATTGACTCAGTTTGCGCATTAGACTCGCCCAAATTGACACGATTCAAGTCGATTCTCCCTAACCTTACGGTGTCTGCTAAGCAAATTCCTTCATTGATTTCACCTCCTAGATTGGAGTTAAAAGAGCTGCCTGAAAATTTAAAGTATATTTATTTGGGGGAAAATCAAACTTTACCATTGATAGTGTCGAATGCTTTAACTGAAATGGAAGAATTCAAGCTGTTTAGAGTTCTTAGGGAATATAAAGAAGCCTTCGGTTGGACACTAGCCGATATTCGGGGCCTTAGTACGACTTTATGTACTCACAAGATAGCCTTGGAACCAGATGCAGTCCCCAAAAGAGACCCCCAACGTCGATTGAATCCACCAATGATGGAGGTAGTTAAGACTGAAATCTTAAAATGGTTGGAAGCCGATGTCATTTATCCTATAGCCGACTCAAAATGGGTAAGTCCAATTCATGTTGTACATAAGAACGGGGGAATCATAATAGCTACCAACGCAGAAGGATTAGAGATTCCCACAAGAGTGCAGAACGGTTGGCGGGTTTGTATAGACTATAGGAAACTGAACAAAGCCACTAAAAAAGACCACTACCCCCTCCCATTCATGGATCAAATGTTAGAAAGGTTAGCTGGTCGCTCACATTTTTGTTTTTTGGATGGCTATTCAGGTTACCTACAGGTACCCATCGCACCTGAGGATCAAGAGAAGACCACTTTCACTTGCCCATTTGGAACTTATGCCTTCAAGAGAATGCCCTTCGGATTGTGCAATGCACTAGCCACGTTCCAACGAGGTATAACGAGTATTTTTTCAGATTTTATTTCACATTTAATGGAAGTTTTTATGGATGAATTTACTGTTTATGGTGATTCATTTGATCAATGTTTTCATAATCTTGTGTTAGTTCTTAGGCGTTGCATTGAGACTAATCTGATTTTGAATTTTGAGAAATGTCATCTCATGGTTCAAAAGGGTGTAGTATTGGGGCATGTCGTCTTAGCTAAAGGATTAGAAGTCGACCAAGCCAAAGTCGAGGTAACTAAAAATATACCTTATCCAAGTACTGTGAAAGGAATTCGATCATTCTTAGGACATGTAGGTTTTTACCGTCGGTTCATCAAGAATTTTTTGCAAATATCGTGATCTTTGTGTCCGTTGCTAGGTAAGGATGTCGCATTTGAATTTAATGAGAGTTGTAAAAAATCTTTTGATGAATTGAAATTGAAATTGATCACGGCTCCTATCATTCAAGGACCGAATTATGCATTACCCTTTGAGATTTTATGCGATGCTAGTGATAGAGCTGTTGGTGCGGCACTTGGGCAAAGAAATGGTAGGGAGTCTTATATTATTAGGTATGCTAGCGAGCTATTGAACCCAGCTCAATGCAATTACACCACGACCGAGAAAGAGCTCTATGCCATAGTCTTTGCCTTGGAAAAATTTAGAGCATATTTGTTAGGAGTCAAAGTTGTTGTATTTTCTGACCATAGTGCTCTTAAATATTTGTTGCATAAAAAAGAAGCCAAGCCTCGACTAATTAGGTGGATTTTGTTTTTGCAGGAATGTGACCTGGAAATTAAAGATAAGAAAGGTAAAGAGAACCTTGTGGTCGATCATTTGAGTAGGTTAGAGCCTGGAATTTTGAAGGATGACTTGAGTGATCTATTTCCTGATGAGCGACATTATAGTATGTCTAGTGTTTTCCCATGGTATGCCGACATAGTGAACTACTTAGTGACTAGAGAGTTCCCTACGAATGCACCTAGACATTTGAGAGAAAAAATTAAGAGTCAAGCCCGATTCTATTTATGGGAAGAGCCTTACCTGTGGCGATTTTGTAGTGATCAAATAATTAGGCGTTGTGTCGATGATAGTGAGATAGATTCGGTGCTTAATTTTTGTCATTCTCGAGAGGGTGGGGGACATTTTGGGCCTAAGAGAACAGCTCATAAAATACTTGAGTGTGGGTTATTTTGGCCGACTACTCATAAAGATTCATATGCATTTTGTAAAAATTATGCATCATGTCAAAAGACCGGCAATTTAAGTAGCAGAAATCAAATGCCATTACATAATTTTTATGTTTGTGATATATTTGATGTATGGGGTATTGATTTTATGGGCCCTTTTCCTTCTTCTTTCGGTTATCTATACATTCTTGTTTGTGTTGATTATTTGTCGAAATGGGTAAAAGCATTTCCAACTAGGGCCAATGATGCTAAAACTGTGGTGAAGTGTCTTAAGACCAACATTTTAAATAGATATGGGGTACCAAGGGCTATAATCAGCGACAAGGGAACACATTTCTGTAATAGAACCTTGAAAGCCTTATTTGCAGAATTTGGTGTCACCCACAAAGTATCGATAGCTTATCACCCTCAAACCAATGGGCAAGCCGAGAGTAGTAACAAAGAAATTAAGGGAATTTTAGAGAAAATTGTTAAGCCTAATAGGAAAGATTGGAGTCAAAGGTTAGATGAAGCATTGTGGGCTGTTCAAATGGCTTACAAAATGCCAATTAGGATGTCGCCTTACAGGGTTGTTTTTAGGAAGGCATGTCATCTTCCCATGGAGCTTGAGCATAGGTTATTTTGGGCTGTTAAACAATGCAATTTGGATTATATTTTGGCAGGTGAAGAACGCAAATTGAAGCTACAGGAGTTGGAGGAGCTACGTTTGGAGGCATATGACAATTCGGTCATTTACAAGGGTAAGTCGAAGGCATTTCGTGACTCGAAGCAGATTCGCAAAGAATTTAAGGTAGGGGAAAAGGTACTATTATTTAATTCTAAGCTTAAACTATTTCCCGGTAAGTTAAAATCAAGGTGGCTTGGACCGTTTATAATAACCGAGGTGCATCATCATGGGGCAATCGAAATTAGGAGCCTCGAAACTAATAAAATTTTTAAGGTGAATGGTCACAGGTTGAAACATTTTCATGAAGGGGAGCAAGGTAGGGGACTTCGTGTAAAGAGTTAGTTAAACACCTGGTCGTGCCGCCCCCTTCGGGAAATATGGCACAACGGGGATCTTTGCTGGTGACCCTGGGCACTTGTTCAATTTTCTACCCTGCCGTGCCATCATGCCATATTTCATGGTCCCAACATTCGGCTTATTGTATTTGTTTTCGGCAAACAATAAAATTTTCAGTTAAAAACACTAAGTGACCTAAAATAAATCGACACTTTCGATGTGTAGGAGCCCCGCACTGTTGGTGACTCCGGGTACTTGTTCAATTTTCTACCGTACCGTGCCATGTTCTATCCTCCATCTTGAACTCGTACCGTTTTCTTGTATACTATTTTGGGCCAATAGTAAAATTTTCAATTAAAAATACTAAGTGACATAAAATAAATTGACCCCAAACATGTGCGAGAGCCTCGAGCACCATCGAGCACCTTGGTGCCTCAGATGTGCGGGAGCGTCGAGCAACATCGAGCACATTGGGCCCCTATCGATGTAGAAGCGTTGGGCTAAAAGAAGTGTCCTTGTTTCAGACATATGAAACCTGTCCCTGTTGCAAACATATGATTGTTGCCTGGTAGCTCATTGATAAAGTTTTTTTAGCTCTTTAAGGGGGAAGTGATGTTGAGCGACCAGGGGTTATCTAGGGCACTGCCCACGCCCATCGCATGACTGGACGTCGGTGCCCCCCATCACCGGTTAGGTCCCTGATGGTGCTCCGGCGAGCCATTTCGGCGAGGCATCCCAGAATATACCAAACGATGCAACGAGTCCCTCTCTAATCCCAAAGGTAGAATTTGAATATCGTTACATGTGATGTACCCAACAATGAACGAATCGTCCCGCTCCCTCCCCAATCCCAAAGGTAGAATTTATATATCGTTACATGTGACATACCCAACAATGAATGAATCATCCCAGTCCCTCCCCTTGGTCGTGCGTGAGCCTCGGGCACCATCGGCAACCTAGGCCCCTGGTCGTGTGGGAGCCTCAGGCACCATCGGTAACCTAGGCCCTTGGTCGTGCGAAAACCTCAGACACCATCGGTAAAATAGACCATTGGTCGTGCAAGAGCTTCAAGCACCATCAGCAGCTTGGTGCTTGGATGTGAGGGAGCCTCGAACACCATCGGGAACCTAGAACATTGGATGTGTGGGTGCCTCAAGCAACAATGGCACCCTGGTGCCTCGGATGTGCGGGCGAAAGAAAAGTGTCCCCATTTCAGACATACGAGTGTCGCCTAGTTGTTTTTGTTTGATGTGGTTTGCTTCTTGGTGTCATTTTCTTTCCTCCTATTGCTGCTCTTGTCTTCGTGCAGGTTTTCTGGGTTGACTTGTTGCATTCTTTTCGGTGGTGGGGATTGGGCTAATCCCTCAAATTTTGTCTCGATCTTTGAGACAGTGGGCTGAGGAGGCAAAGGTGGTTGTGCCCAAGAAGCCTCCTAGAGTATTTCTCTTTTCAAGGAATCAGTCTGTTGGGACGCAACTATCATAATGAAATTCTTATGTTGGAATTGTCGGGGTCTGGGGAAATCTGCGAAAATGAGGGAGTTAAAGCAACTTCTTACTGTCAACAACCCTGATATTATTTTTCTTCGCGAAACTAAAATGTCTGCCATTGATTTTCGTAGGGCTCAAAATAACTGTAGGTTGTAGAATGGCTTAGCAGTTAATTCAGAGGGTCGGAGTGGTGGGCTAGCATTGATGTGGAGGGAGGGGATGAATGTATCAATCTAAAACTACTCTAAACATCATATAGACTCCATGGTCAGACTGGAGAACAATAAAACCATTCAGGTTTCTGGATTTTACGGGCATGCAAATCCGAATCGTAGATGAAGCTCTTAGGATATTTTGCGGAGGGTCAGAGATTCGGTAAGGGAGGAGTGGGTGGTTGGAGGAGACTTCAATGCTATAATGAATGATGCTGAGAAAGAAGGGGGTCGTAGAGGAGTGAAGGCCCAGATGAATGAGTTCAAAGAAGTCATGGATGAGATGGCTTTAGTGGATATTAAGCCTAACAGTGGATGGTTTACTTGGGTAAACAATAGAAATGAGGGGAGGTTGATAAAGGAAAGACTTGATAGATTCCTCACCTCGGTGGCAGTGTTTGAAAATTTCCCGTTTATAGCTACTAAAGTGGTAAGACAAACCCAGTCCAATCATGACGCGATTATTTTAAATTTATGGGGTCAAAAACTGAAAGATTACCCGAAAGATAAGAGATTGTGCTTCAAGTTTATTGTCTGTTGGGTCGGGGATGAGAAAGCTGAAAATGTTATTGAAAGAGCTTGGAACAGTGAGGGTATAGACTACGGGAAAAAGATGGATAGGTTTAGATTGGCTCTTGGTCTATGGCAATGTAAGAAATTTGGAAAAATGAAGAGCAAAATGTGGAATTTGGAGAAACAGATTGAGTTGGTCATAGATTTTGCCAGCAGAGAGGATAGTGGGAAAAAGCTAAAGGAAGTTCGCAGAAGGCTTGACTTTCTCTATGCTAGGGAAGAAAGCTACTGGGCTCAAAGGTCTAGGTCAAGATCGCTTAGGGAGGGAGATCGAAATACTACGTATTTCCATGCTAAAGCTACTGGTCGATTGAAGAAGAATAATATTGAGAAGCTCAAAGATGCGGAAGGAAACTGGGTGACAAATAGTAAAGACTTATGTAAGGTGGCTAAAGATTACTTGGTGAGTCTATTCTGGTCAAACGCTCAAAACATTGAAATCTAAGAAATGGGGTATATGAAGGAGTGCATGACGAGGGAAACAAATGAATGGCTCAATATGATCGATACAGAGGAAGAGGTTCTTCAGGCTATTAAGCAAATGAACCCAAAAAAAGCCCCTAGTCTTGATGGGCTATCGGGAATTTTTTTCAAGCACCATTGGGAGATAGTGGGAAAGGACACAATTTGATTTTGTTTGGATGTTCTTAACGGGAAAAAGGATATCTCTAAGCTTAATGATACTATGATCATATTAATTCCTAAAAGTAGAGACCCTTGTGAGCTTACTAACTTTCACCCTATCAGTTTGTGTAGGTTTGTATACAAGATCATCTCAAAGGTGTATGCAAATCAGCTAAAAGCGATCCTACCTAGTTGCATCAGCCAGAATCAAAGTGCATTTGTGCCCGGCAGGATGATACATGACAACATCCTAATAGCGCATGAGCTTCTCCATTACCTTCAAAGTTATAAAAATAGGCCAAATAAATGATTCGTGGTCAAGCTCGACATAAGCAAAGCGTATGACCGTGTTGAGTGGAACTTCATTGAAACAATTATGAAGAAAATGGGCTTCGATGGGAAGTGGATTACAAAAATTATGGAATGTGTTCGCTCGGTGAAATATACGGTTAAATGCAATAATGTTTTATCTGATATCTTTACCCCTGAGAGAGGTCTCCGCCAAGGGGACCCCCTATCTCCATATATTTTTTTAATTTGTATGGAAGCTCTTTCGAGAATTCTTATTCATGCCCAGCAGAATAATTTTTTAAGAGGCATTCGGGCAAGCAGGGATGGCCCTAGAATAAATCATCTATTCTTTGCTGATGATGCGCTTTATTTGTCAGGAATAAAAAGGGTGATGTGGAGAGTCTTGTTAACATGCTCAATACCTTCTCCAATATTTTAGGCCAAGATATTAATTTTGAAAAGTCAATGGTACTTTTTTGCCAAAACACATCACGTGATCAGAGAACAATCTTTAGTGGCCTCGTTGGCATGACGGTGGTGGAAAATCTAAATAATTACCTAGGCCTCCCTATTCCAATAGGTAAGAAGAAATCTGCGGCTTTCAAGGAAATAACTAATAGGCTGTCTTATAGGATAAACAGTTGGACAAAATGGTTGCTGTCCTTTGGCGGTAAGGAAGTCTTTATCAAAATGGTGCTTCAATCTATTCCCATGTATGCTATGTCGATTTTCTTGGTGCCCAAAGGCATCATTGATGATATCCAGGAAAAGCTGTGCAGAGCCTGGTGGGCGAGAAAGGAGAAAGGAAGATATTGGACTATGATCCCATGGAAGACCTTGTGTAAACTTAAGGCTTTGGGAGCACTTGGAATTCGTGATGTTCGCCTATTAAACATGGCTCTCTTAGGGTGTCAAGTATGGAGACTAATAAACAACACAGACTCCCTCTGCTTCAAAGTCCTATCTTCAAAATACTTTTTTGACGGTAACATTTTTAAAGCTAAAATGGTTGACAAAGCCTCCTTCACCTGGTCAAGCATTGCGAAAGCAGCGGAAGTGCTAAAAGAAGGTTTTGGATGGCAAGTTGGAAATGGTGAGGAGATAAACATTTGGGCCGATAATTGGGGAATGGACGGACTAAATGGGGAAGCCATTAAACAAACGTTCTAAACCAAAATGAAAAGAGGGTGAAAGACCTGTGGCTTGCGAATAGCAGAAGCTGGGACGCAAACAGAGTAAAGCAAGTTTATAGACGTGACTGGGATGACAAGATCTGTAACATTCCCAGAAAAGATTTGTAACATTCCCATTGGAGATGTGGGACAAGATGGTAGAATGATATGGTTTCATAACCCTCATGGATATTTTACTTCAAAGTCTACCTATTCCTAGTTGCTGCTGAAGGAAATAGGATATGGCCCTCATAGGTTTTTTTGGAAATCCATATAGAAGTTCAACACCTTACCGAAGATCCGTGTCTTTACGTGGAGAGTGGGGCATGAAATCCTTCGGACGAATTGTAAGATCGCCACTATCAGACAATGATTCGATAAGGGATGCCCAAGATGTAGAGCTGAAACCGAAACGCTGTTACATATTGCCTAAGCTCAAGGGCTGTGCTTTCGATAGGTGGATGGTCCAGAAGCTTTATCTCTAAGAACTACGATCGGTGCATTGACTGGTTGGAAGAGCTGATGCGTGTCTTGGATAAAAGAGCTATGGCCGATCTGATGACAATTTTATGGAACTGCTGGAACAACAAGAATAACTACATTTTCAGGGGAAAAGAAGAGAAGGCTAAACAGATATGGGAAAGAGCTAGTAACCTACATAGGGAATTTTGAATATGCAACATGTTGAAAGAACCATTACTATCGCAGAACATAATGGAGAAAAAGTGGAAAAAACCTCCAAACAATTCCATTAAAGTAAACTTTGATGCTACTGTGGGTGAAAATAGATGCGGGTATGGGACGGTTATAAGAGATGAAGAAGGTTTCGTTTTAAGAGGTGGTGGGGGATTCAAAGAAGGTAGGCAGTCGGTGGAAGAGGCCAAGTGTATGGCCTTTGAAGAAAGTATAAAAGTGGCGTGCAGATTGAATATAAAAGATGATGTCCTTTTCGAGACAAATCATGTGGGGCTGGTCAACAAATTCAATAATTTAGCCCATGACGTCACCATGATAGGCGCACGGATAAAGGATTGTACAGCAGGCTTCAGTTTTTTGAAATCGACCAATTTAATATGGACCGATCGGTCATGTAACACTGTAGCTAATTTAATTTGTAAAAAATGTGTAGTGAAGGAAAAAAAATATTTGTTCGATATAGATTATCCACTGGAAATCCACAATGCTGTAATTCGTGATGTTTCGTAATAAAATGTGTTGACCCTTGTGGTCATTTTTGTTTAAAAAAAAGAGTCTCACCTGGTAGCACATTGATAAAGTTTTTTTAGCTCTTTAGGGGGGAGGTGATATTGAGCGAGCAGGGGTTGTCCAAGGCGTGCCCGGACGTCGGTGCCCTCCAACCACTGGTTAGGTTCTTGGCGGTGCTCTGGTGATCCATCTCGGTGGTGCTTCGACAAACCGTCCCGGCGGTGCTCCGACGTGCCATTTCGGTAGCATAGGTCCTTGGTCGTGCGGGAGCCTCAGGCACCATCGGCACCTTGGTGCTAGGATGTGCGGGAGCCTTGGACACCATCGGCAACCAAGGCCCTTGGTCGTACGGGATCCTCGGGAACCATCGGCACCTAGGAGCTTGGATGTGCGGGAGCCTCGGACACTATCAACAAATAAGGCCCTTGGTCGTGCGGGATCCTCAGGCACCATCGGCACCTGGGCGCTCGGATGTGTGGGAGCCTCGGACACTATCGGTAAACTAGGCCCTTGGTCTTGCGGGAGCCTCGGGCACCATCGGCTACCAAGGCCCTTGGTCGTGTGAAAGCCTCGGGAACCATCGGCACTTGGGCACTCGGATGTGCGAGAGCCTCAAACACCATCGGTAAACTAGGCCCTTGGTTGTGCGGGAGCCTCGGGCACCATCGGCTACTCGGTGCTATGATGTGCGGAAGCCTCGGACACTGTCGGCAACCTAGGCCCTTGGTCGTGCGAAAGTTTCGGGCACCATCGACAGCTCGGTGCTATGATGTGCGTGAGGCTCAGACACTGTCGGCAACCTAGGCCCTTGATCGTACGGGAGCCTCGAGCATCATTGACACCTTGGTGCTTGGATGTGCGAGAACCTCGGACACCATAGGCAACATAGGCCCGTGGTTGTACGAGAGCCTCGGGCACCATCGGCACCTGGGCCCATAGATGTGCGGGAGGCTCGGACACCATCGGAAAACTAAGCTCTTGGTCGTGCGAGAGCCTCGGGGACCATCAGCAAACTAGGTCCTTGGTCGTGCAAGAGCCTTGGGCACCACTGGCACCTTGGTGGCTTGGATGTGCGGGAGCTCGGACACCATCGGCCACATAGGCCCTTGATCGTGCGAGAGCCTCGGGCACCATTGGGACCTGGGCGCTCGGATGTTTGGGAGCGCCAGACACCATCGGCAAACAAAACCCTTGGTCGTGCGGGAGCCTCGGGCACCATCGGTAACTAGGCCCTTGGTCGTGCGGGAGCCTCGAGCACCATCGGCAAAATAGGCCCTTGGTTGTGTGAGAGCCTCAGGCACTATTGGCACCTAGGTGCTTGGATGTGCAGGATCCTCGGACACCATCGGCAAACTAGGCCCTTGGTCTTACGGTCATGTGAGAGTCTCGAGCACCATCGGCACCTAGGTACTCGGATGTGCGGGAGCCTTGGACACCATCGACAAACTAGGCCCTTGGTCTTGGGGGAGCCTCGGGCACCATCGGCTACCTAGGCCCTTGGTCGTGTGAAAGCGTCGGGCACCATCGGCACCTAGGCACTTGGATGTACGAGAGCCTCGGACACCATCGACAAACTAGGCCCTTGGTCATTCGGGAGCCTAGGGCATCATCAGCACCTTGGTGCTATGATGTCCGGGAGCCTCGAGCACCACCGACACCTTGGTGTTGGATGGGCGGGAACCTTGGACAGCATCAGCAACCTAGGCCCTTGGTCGTGCGAGGGCCTTGGGCACCATCGGCACCTGGACGCTCAGATGTGCGGGAGCCTTGATCACCATCGGCAAACTAAGCCCTTGGTCGTGCAGGAGCCTCAGGGACCATCAGCAAAATAGGCTCTTAGTCGTGCGAGAGCCTCGGGCACCATCGGCACCTTGGTGGCTCGGATGTGTAGGAGCCTCAGACACCATCGGCAACCTTGGTGCTTGGATGGACGGGAGCCTCGAGCACCATCGGCACCTTGGTGCCTGGGATGTGCGGGCTAAAAAAGTGTCCCTGTTTCGAACAGACGAATGTTTCCGGGTAGCACATTGGCAAAGTTTTCTTAGCTCTTTAACGGGTAGAGATCTGCTGCCCCCCGACGTGGCCCCCCGTCCAAGCCGAGGTGGGGTGCGTCTCTCCCCCCATGGGGTTCGGGTCGTCCTGCAATGACTCATAAACAGTGGTGAGTTGGTCGCTGGTGCTAGGGGTCAGGACGATGATTTTCCGGCCAGTCAAGCCCGTGCCCATAGAAATGTAGCCAACCAATCCAGGACCAAGTTCACTATATCAGGCAAAGATCTCTTGGGGTGGCTTATGCATTGCTATGGGCTCAAGCTTGGCTTCCCCGTCCGCCCTAGTCATGTTTAGGGACGCCTTCTGCATCCCAAGTCAGCAACCACACGGCGGCTTGGCCTTGCCAAGCCCTTGCCCGCATTTCAAGCTGCCCGTGACCCTAGTACCAAGTCCCTTTGAAGGCAACGGCTCACTGGGGGTGTCAGTTGAGTTCGTAGGCTCGGTCTTGGCTCGACCAAGTCCCAGTGGGATTTTGCCCCTCGTAGTTCTCATTCCAAGTGGTTGTGGTGTGCCCTCATTCGTTGTTCCTTCCGCTCCCCTACCATTTGATTGGTTGGGTGGGCTGTTGGCCGGTGTGCGTGGGCGCTACTACTAGTACGCAATAGGCATATGAGTGGTTTTTTGGTTGTGTGTATTGGCAGGCTCCATGCTACTCGCATCAAACTGTCGAGCTGCACTCCTCTTCATTGACTCCCCTTGTTGTAATTGAACTCAAGGGGTGCGATCGGGATCCTGTGTTGTGTACCTAAGCCAGATGGAATTATGGATGTGTTGTCGTCCCTTCTACATCTCGTCCCATTCGGGGTGCATGGTGGACCTCAATCGTGCCTTATGTCCCAAGTGCGGCCCTTTAAATCGGCGTGGTCTCGTCGATGCACTGGTGCTCGATCGTGCTTTTGGATGCGGAAAATATTTTTGAGAGTAGGGTTCAGGCCCTTATCTCTCGATGCCTATGGACTTTGTCTCTTGGCACGGACTTCATTGCATACGCGGCATGTTGAGGGCCATGCAGTGCTGATGTCGCAGAGGAATGCTACCTGGTTGATCTTGCCAGTAGTCATATGCTTGTCTCAAAGATTAAGCCATGCATGTGTAAGTGTCAGGGGCCAAAGTCCAATGCCCGTGACCATGGCACAAGATGCGCCCTATGGAGGTCTATCGATTAGGCGAGTCCTTGTTATCCCTTACGGTCAAAATCAACGCTTTTCCAGATAGGGCCTTTCACATAAGGCCTTTCCCGGTTTGGCATCCGCTTTCTTCTAAAGTCCTTTTGTATGGGGAAGATCTTCTTCAATACCAGGTCCCCCTCATGGAATTCTCTAGGGCGAACCTTCTTTGGTGAGCTCGCATCATTTGTTTTTGGCGTATTTGACCATGAAGGATAACTTTGAAACTTTCTCTTCAATCGGGATTGGATCCAAGAAACTCTGAGAGAAGGAATCTCGACTTTAATTGGCAAAACTGCAAGAAGCCCAAGAAAAAAACATTGCCCTGGTAGTTTTTTTTTGCGCCATTCATTTTGGGGCGATATGGTGTTAATCTTGAATAGACTGTAAACTTCTAATATCGTGCTCTTGTTCAAATTTAGTGCATTGTCAGATATGATCCTTTTTGTCAGACATGTTGGTTTGGTAGGTTGGTTTCCATTGACTCTGAAATGATTTTGTTTAATTAGAGTCTTTTAGTGAAATTTGATGGATGCAACGAAATGTAATACAGATGCATGAATGCAAAAAAGACGTTGACACTGATTAATTCCATTCCGAAAACTTTACTAAAAAAAACTTTCTTTACATAAAACAGATGCATGTACGACCTTGCCTTCGTACTCCAAGAAACAACATCGGTCCTTTTTTCATCCGAATGTTAAAATGAATCTCATGAAATGCCACTACTAACTCCTTCTTGCTTGATCCTGGTTGTGATCCATCGTCTGTCCATCCTCGTAATGCTCATCAGCTTCTTTAAGGAAGTCGGAATGTCAGCGACCCTCAAATAATTAGCTTGAATCTTCGGGCCACGAAGTAAAATCATGTACTTTTCCATCACCCTTCTTTTGCTGTGTTTCTTGGGATATATTCGGGCAGCCATATTATCTTCCACTTTATCAAAAAATTCATTTTCCAAGACAAGCTTTCTAATTTAGTAATCAAATTTGAATCAACATCTTTTTTTTAAGATGAAAATGTAATGCAATCATAACCAAAACAAAATAAAACGGGTTAGTACAAAGCAAAAACAAACAAGAAAAATAGAGTACCTATTCGAGTGACCACTAAGGGTTTAAAGTGGCTCTACCTAGGGTGGGCTCCTAAGGTCTTCTACGTGTGGTTTGGTTCTAAAGCAAAGGTACCCGAACCAGCAGATTCCTCGATCCTCACCCACCATAGGCTCATATAGACCGAGTTCAGTTCAAAGGAATACATTTCCCTATGGTCATGTGGAGATAAAAATCTCACGAAGACATAGGTACGAATGTATCCCAGAAGAATTCACTATCCCATGCGGAGGTGAAAACCTCACGAAGGTGTAGTTTCTCACTCCCACTTAAAAGGGTGTGACCAACGGTCATGCAATGCAATGTGTAGAAAGATACCAAAACTTAAACTAACACAACATTTATAAACCAAAATGATGAATTTCATAATAAAGACGGATGAAATGCAACGAAGGGATCGTATATTTAAATTAGGTTTTCAATTTTTAACAAAAAGACAAAAAATAATCAACTCGTGGCTTGACTCTCTTATTTTGGCTCCCCAATGGAGTCGCCAAGCTGTTGACTCCATTTTTTATGAAAACGGGATCGACTTGGATTTTAAAAATGAAAATGAATATGGGAGTCGCTACCGATCCTTTTTGATAAGGTGTGATTGGGTCACCTCGTAAAGTGGTTGTTTTTAATAAACAATTTAATTTTATTAAAACAACGATTTTGGTCCATGAAATTCAGAAAAATGGGTTCGGGAGTCAGTTACGTACGAGGAAGGATTAACACCCTCATAACGCCCAAAATTGGTACCTAGTAGATTAATTAATGTCTTACTGTCGAAGATTGAAAACTTTAAAGAAATTTAAAATACGATCCTTTATTGAAATGTTGAAAATTTTCGAGAAAATGACATATTTCACGTTAATCGAGAAAGAGAATTATATTCAGTAAGTTAGGACATAATGTCTTGAATTCCAGATGCGTGAATGAATGCCAAAAATTTACTTATTTAAAAGATATTTAGTTATCTCAGATTTAAAAAAGGGATCATGCCCAGTAAGTTAGGACACGATCTTTTCTTAATTCTTGAGATCGTTTAAAACTTGAGAAAAAAGGATCATGCCTAGTAAGTTAGGACATGATCTCTTCTTAATTCCCAAGATCGTTTTAAACTTTAAAAAAAAAGGGATCATGCCCAGTGAATTAGGACACAATCTCTTAATTCTCGAGATCGTTTAAAACTTGAGTTTGAAAAGATTCGTGTATTTAGATTTATTCTGAAAATTGAAACCCCGTAAGTTAGGGTACGACCTTTTCGAATCTAAACACGAGATTTTGCTTATTCAAAAATCATAATTTATGCATTGAATAAAATTAATCTGACACGAAATAATAGAAATGAAGCACGGTGTCAATATGCGTAAAAATGAATAGATGATGTAAACATAAATAATACGAACGACATCGTGAATGAGATAAATAATAGGAGAGACAAATCCATCATATCACAACAAATAAATAAATGCAATATTAAGACATTCTATTCAAATGATAATGAACATATACGCAAATAAACAAATTAACATCGAGTGAAACAAAAATGAAATTAATGAAATTAATAAAACTATAAAAAGTATAAAAATATGTGTGTATATATATAAATATTTTAAAATTATAAAATATAAGAAATATATATGTACATATCTAAATTATAAAATATATGTATATGTTACAAGAACGTATGTATGCATATATTTTTTTAAATAATAAAATATAAAAAAACGTATGTATATATATGGATCATAAAACATGTGTATGTGTATATATATATTAGAAAAATGTATGTATATATAACAAAATTTGGAATTAAACGTATAAATGAGTAAATAATAATAACAACAATATTAATGATATAATATAATAGTAATAATAATATTAAAATGATCAATTTAATAATAAAATAACTAAAATACCAAATAGAGGACTAAATTGAAACTAAACAAAACCTTAGGGCTGAAATTGAAAATGAAGAACAAAGAAAAGGACTAAATTGTGACGCACGTGAAAGTAGAAGGGCCAAAAAGGAAATTTATCCCGGCCTCCAAAACGCACAGCTTTTATGGGGACCAAATCGAAATAAAAGAAAAATAATAGGGTCAAAATTGCAAATAAAAATAAACTGCATTAAAAAGATAAAAAATGCGGAAGGACCAAAGCGGTAAATATCCCAAAAGTCAAAACACGCGGATCCTGTTACTGGGTCGGGTCGCGCACGCGGGTAGCTCTATACTGCATCGTTTTGAGGCCACTGAAACCGGCCCCAAACGATGTTGTTTTGCGTCCCCTATATGAGTTGCAAAAGTTGTTTTTTAAATCATTTACTGCTTCGTATTTATAAAAAAAAAGATAAAAGGTCTCCCCTCCCCTGCTAGGGTTTCGACCCAGCTTCGAGCCCAACCGCCACACCGTCGTACCCTGTTGCGGCGCCCTCGAGAGTAGAGGCCAGAGTCGCACAAAGCAGTGCCTTCTTAGCCTCATTTTCCGGTGAAAAATAGAAGGAAGAAAAAAAAGGCCCCGTTTGTTCCTTCTATACCCGGTTTCGGCGATGAGGGGGGAGATTCCATCGACGGAACCATGACCCAGGTAAATCCTTCCGTTTCCTTTTTATTCTCTATTACCAATAAAATAAAATAAAAAACAAAAATCGAAAGGTTGAAGTAAAAAAATAAAGAAATCACCTTGAAGTTTTGGTTTTTTTATTTATTTTTCCTCTTTTTAATGTTCGTAAAAAATTCCCCCTTTACAATTTGTTCAAAAATGGCTTTATAGCTGAAAATAGAAGGCCCTATCTGTTTCTGTTTATGCTTTTCAACTTGTTTCTTTTTTGTTGTTTGCCTGCATTGTTGTGTGTTGTCTTTTCATTTTGCAGGGCGGTTGGAGCAGGTGGGCAGTGATGTGACGATGACAGTGGGTCGGTGGCAAGTGGGGTGTGCCACTTGCGTTGATGGAGCGATGCCGGGCTAGGTCAAGGGTCAGAACGTACGGCGCTAGGGTTTCAGTCTCTGAAACCCTAGTTTGACTCTTGGCACTTGGGCTTGAGTTTGTTGGGCTGTTTTAGGCCTGTTTTGGGTATTGGGTTTTGTAATTGAGTCTGGGTAGATTTAGGTGGGATTTTGGGCCCGGGCGAAATGGGCTTGTACAGCAGGAATCATCTATCCTATTTCAGATAGTTCGTGAGTAAGTTCGGTGCAGTATGTGTTGAAGAAAGGTGGAATCACGATTGTTGAAAATGAACGTAACGAGTTAATTCCAACAAGAACTGTTACTGGTTGGAGAATCTGTATTGATTACAAAAAGTTGAACAAAGCTACTCGGAAGGACCATTTTTCGTTGCCTTTTATGGATCAGATGTTAGATCGACTTGTAGGTACCAAAGTTACAGTATTTATTGACCATGCGGCCATTAATACTTGCTCACGAAGAAAGACACAAAACCAAGGCTAATTCGTTGGATACATTTACAACAAGAATTTGATCTTGAGATCCAAGACAGAAAAGGTGTCGAAAATCAATTAGCTGGTCATCTGTCGAGGTTGGAGCAAGATGAGGTAACTTAACGTGTGTCTATCAACGATACTTTCCTAGATGAAGACTTATTTGAGGTAAATAGAATTCCTGAAATACCTTGGTTTGCTGATTTTGCCAATTATCTTCCATGTGGAATAATTCCTTGAGAAATGACATTCCAACAAAGGAAGAGATTCCTTCATGATAGTCAGTATTATTTTTGGGAGGATCTAGTTTTTTTTAAATAGTGTGCAGATAATATAATTCGAAAGTGTGTAGCTAAAAGCGAGATTGCTGAGATCTTGTATCATTTCCATTCATCTCCAAGTGGGTGACACTTTGGTGGTTCAGGTACTGCAACAAAGATTTTGCAAGTAGGTTTCTTTTGGCCTACACTATTTAAAGATGCTTACGCTTATGTAAAGAACTATAATAAGTGCCAAAGAACTGGAAATATATCAAGGAGGAATGAGATGCCCTTGACAAACATTTTGGAGATTGAATTGCTCGACGTATGGGGCATTGACTTCTTCGGCCCGTTTCCTTCTTCGTATAGGAACAAATACATCTTTGTTGCTGTGGACTATGTATCCAAGTGGGTTGAAGCTGAAGCATATCCTACAAATGATGCTAAGGTAGTCATGCGATTTCTACATAAGCATGTGTTTACACGATTTGGGACACCAAGAGCTATTATTAGTGATGATGCTTCTCACTTTGTGAACAAATGGCTTAAGTGGTTGCTTGACAAATATGATGTAAAGCACAAGATTGCTACTGCTTATCACCCCCAGTCCAATGGGCAAGTTGAAAGAGTGAACCGTGAAATCAAAGGTATCCTTGAAAAGGTAGTACGCCCTAGCAGAAAAGATTGGTCTTGAAGGCTCGATGATGCATGATGGGCCTATTGAACAGCATTTAAGACTCCATTAGGAATGACTCCTTATCAGTTAGTCTTTGGAAAGGAATGTCATTTTCCATTATAATTAGAGAATAAAGCTCAATGGGCTTTAAAGCAGTTAAATTTTGATCTTAAGCAAGCCGGTGAGAGAAGAATTTTACAACTGGATGAGTTGGAAGAGCTGAGGTTGTTTTCCTATGAGAATGCCAAAATATGCAAAGAAAGATCAAAGAGATGGCATGATACTCATATACAACTTCGCGAGTTTAAAGAAGGTTAAAAGGTGTTGTTGTTTAATTCAAGGCTGAAGTTATTTCTTGGGAAGCTAAAATCTCGATGGAAAGGACCATATACCATCTACCGAGTTTATCCTTATAGAGCTATTGAATTATACAATAATCATGGAAGTAAGTTTAAAGTTAATGGTCAATGTCTGAAACATTATTGGGATGGTAAAGTTGAGCGAGTTGAATCCTCGTTCAAATTAACAGACCCTTGATTTTTCATGAACTCGTCTTGTAAATAAATAAATAATTAAAATATATTTTCTTAATTAAGTACATTTAATTAATTATGTCTAAGGAGATTAGAACTTAAACGGGACCGCTGTGACCCCTCCAACCTTTCCTAGGAATTAATTTAATGTAATTTGTTAAGAAGAAAATTTTCTAATTAAGTTTTAAAGTATTTTTTCTAGTTTAATTTATTTTGATTAATTTTAAATTTTTATGTTAATAAAGGGGGTCAAATTTGACCCAAGTACTAATCAATTTCTCTTTGTTGAATAAGTCTGTAAATACAAGTTTGAATTTGAGGCCCAAGACAGCAGAAAGGAGGGAAAATCCACACCTAGTGCCGCCACTTCCATTGTTTGCTGCCCAAGAAACCTTACTGTGACTAAATTTTTGCTACATGTTTTCCTATTTTTTCCCTATATAAACCCTTTTTCATTATACTATTTTCATATATCTCAAAGCAATTTCCTGAACCCTAAAAATCCCAAACCTCCTTGTGCCGCTAGCCTCAAATCCCGAAAGAAACCCTTAGTCCTTTTCTTTTCTTTTGCCGATACCACCTAGTGCCCCCACAATAGAATCGCTGGAGCATTGACGTCGCCACCACACGTAGCCGTTATCACCGCCGCACACCACCATTGTTGCCACACATTTCTGTCACCACCGTAAATCCCTCGCCATCGCAAGGTTTGCCGAAGCAAGTTCTACCCTCTTTTGTCGATTTCCCTTCTGCCCTTGTAAGAAAAAAGTTGTCAAATTATCGAGAAGAGATACCATGTCTTGTAAAAGAACCAGATCTCCAAATACTACTCCTGAAAATCCGATTGTGATCGATGAAGAAGTGAAAGAGCGATTTGATTTAATTTTCAAGCATCAACCTATGATGCCGGAAAAAGATTTTAACCTGAAAAGCAATGATGTGATGGTTGTTCTTGTGTCGATTAGAAAGATAATCAATGCTCTTAATTGGGAACAATTCTGTGATGCTCGTTCACTTCCTGATGATGAACTAGTTCAATAATTCTATGCTAGTTTGACTACGCAAGATGCTACTGAAGTGATCGTTCGAAAGAAAAAGGTACCTCTTAGTTCTAAGTCCATTAATGATTTGTTTAATTTACCTAATGTTGAAGAAGATGAGTACTACCCTATGATGAACAATATCAATTAGGATTTTCTTCAACAAGTGGTTGGTGTTGTGACAAATCTAGGATCCCAATGGATTATTAAAAAGTATGGGAGTCATTCTTGTCGAACAGAATACTTAAAACCAGTAGCAAAGATATGGTTTTATTTTGTTCGCTACAGTTTTATGCCTACCTCACATAGTTCCACCATCTCGATGGAACGAATGCTTTTGTTATATGCAATTTTGATAGAAAAGTCCATTAATGTTGGGAAAATTATCCTTACGGAGATTCACGATTGTGCTAAAAAGAAGGTAGGAAGTGCTTATTTCCCATCATTAATCACTTCACTTTGCTTAAGGGCCCGTGTTAAAACACAAGCAAATCTGAAGGGGCAGTATGTCCAAGGGTGCATTACAAGTCATGATATTGAAAGGTTAGTAAAGAGAGTGCATGAGCTGAATCAAAGCGAGCAAGAGGAACCAATTGAGCCAGAAACCGAAGAGTCAACAAATAAAATTGAAACTGAAGCTGATTCAATTACAAACACCGAAGAAGAAGAATCTGATAAGGAACCAAATAGTCATCAACCAGCTGAAAGAGCTGAAAACCTTGAACCTAAGGTTGAGCCAGAAGAAGAACCAATCAAGCTAAGTGTTGAACCAGAATTTACAACTCCAATGCTGACTCTTGTAAGTACATCAAAGAAATCGGAGCTGTCAATTATGATGGACATGTGCGAGTTCATGCACAAACAACAACAAACTTACTGGAAATATGAAAAAATTAGGGATGATTCAATTCGAAATACTTTTAAGAATTCAATTCGAAATACTTTTAAGAATTCAATTCGAAATACTTTTAAGAATATCTCTTACACTTTTGTTCCTGAGTTCCAAGATGCTATCTTTGAGACATGGACGAAAGATATTGAAGATGCAAACTGACAAAGGGAATGAGTCAGAAAAATAAAAAGGGGGATTCTTGAAAAATAAAAGGGGGATTCTTGTCTTGTTATTTATTTAATTATTTTTCGGTCTTTAGGAATTTATTTCTTTAGTAATTAGGATTTAATTTCTGAAAAATAAAACATAGCAAGCATGAATAAATACTTCTTTAGAAAGAAAAAGACTAAGTGATGTGACAATGAGAATGAACATGTCTAGGATTAGGTTATGAGGAAAGACTTTGTAACACCCCAAATCCGGTCTAAACGTTATGACCGAATCTGGCGATGTCACATTATAACACCCCTTACCCGTATTCAACGCCGGAATAGGGTACGAGGCATTACCAGAACACATACACTTATAAACATGTTAAACCGAGTTATAAAATTTCATTCAAATTTAAAATCTTCAAATTTTTAACATGCTTTTATAAATCTTCATGTTATAACTTCAAAATACTATATTTGTAACAAATAGGGCTTTTGAGACCCAATACATACTCATGCAATTCAATACTTCATTTCCATTTCATTTAATTCACGATATTCATGTTCACGATTCAATTCAATTTCTCAATCCAATATATATTTCAATACCACAATAATTTATTTAATTCAAATCATATTCTTTGCAATTTCCATTTAATTCACGTACAATTCAATTTCAATAAGTTCAATACTAATACATATTTATCGTTTAACTTAACGTCTCCTTTTTGCATCATTTTACACTTCAAGCATGAACCTAGTATTTCATTTCCTTTCCACTCCCATTTCGTATGCATATCACACAAGATATAAACATTACACTCAACCATAGTCGCAAGCTAGTCTTTTTGAAGAGTAACCACATGATAAACCATTTTAATAAAGATTACAAACTTTAAACCTTACCACCCTTTTATGATCACAAGCATATTTCCATATAGACATTTATCATCTCAATACATAATTTTATAAATTTAATGTGGCGTAATCCAGCCACAACTTGGCCAAAGCCTAAGCATACACACCAAACATGCTAGCCAAATAAACATATAGTATAAGCATTATAAGCATGGATAAGCACCACATTTATTTATGTATCAAACTTATCAACATGAGTTAATTCATAAACCATTTTTGACATTCATAAACCATTTTTGACATTGCTACATACCAAATCATATACCAAGTATACCACATACACATACTATGAAACATTATTTTCTCACATGAACTTTAACTATAACTAATAATGCACAATTATAAGCATCATTTCTTTTCAATCGTTTATCGACTATAATCGAGCATATGGCCAATTATATACAAATAATTCATATGTTCTTCCAATTTTCCTCCTCCTCCTCTCTATTCCACATCCTTAATGTGTATAACACACTTAAACAACATTAACTAGAATTTCACTATTCACTCACATGTATATTCAAAGTTGTCTATTCCAGTCAGAGTCACTTAATTATTTTCACCTGGAGTTATAGAACTCCAAATTAAGATCTGTAAATTTTACCTAAAACTAGATTCAGATATATTACTATCATAAAATTTAAAAAAATTTTGGTTTAGCAAAATAGTACAGTTTATTCTTTAAAATTTCCCCTATTTCACTGCTTAATAGTTCTGATCTCTCTTCACTAAATATTAATTATCTCATTGTACAGAATTCAGATATTGTTTTTGTTTATTTCTCCTAAAAATAAATTCATTGAGGATTCTAAACATATAAACTTTATCCCATAATTATTTTTGTACAATTTTTGACAATTTTCCAAAATCAGAATAGGAGATTCTAAACTCATTCTGACTCCGTCTAACTAAACTTCAAATATCTCAAAATATATAACTCTTTTGCTTGATATGTTTCTTTTATGTGAAAATAAACTCATTCAGATTCAATGTCATATATTATTTAGCCCCTAATTCAATCTCTACCATTTTTGGTGATTTTTCAAAGTCACACAACTGTTGCTGTCTAAACTATTGTATTGCTAAATATACTCTTTCATAATTTCACTTTTTCACTTTCAATCACAATTCAATTCAAAATTCACTTTTCCATTTCTAAGTCGATATTCAATTCAATTCCACATCCATATTCATTATCGAATTACACTTAGTCAATTTCCCGATGAACACTTCGGAATAATAATAGATACTCAGTGGATTCAGCACATAACAACCACCTTATCAATCAATGATGTCTAGTGGAATCAGCACATAGCAACCACCTTACTAATCAATGATGTTCCATTCACATTGTAGCCTGCACATAGTTCTACACATGTGACCATTACCATCCGATACAGTAGTAGCCTGCACATAGTACTACACACGTGATAGAAACTATTTGCTACGCATAGTAGCCTGCACATAGTACTACACATGCGACCTATCATTCCGGTACACGTAGTAGCCTGCACATAGTACTACACACGTGACCATCACTTTCACTTTTACATAGTGGCCCACACATAATCCGTGCAACACATGTGATCATTTCTGTCACTTCATTCGTATCCCTTTTTACTCCAAAGGTTCATTCGAAAATTTTTCACTTTTTCTCACTTTTCTTTCTATCGATCAATTTCAATTTATTGTCTTTCTTGATTTATAACAATACATTTAACTTATATAGCATTCAAACTGTTCATTCCAGTCCAAAAATCATACTTTGACAAAATTACATTTTTGCCCCTAGGCTCGTAAAATATTTTTTATTCAATTTTCTTGCATTTTAGGCCTAGCTGAACCATTTTCACAACTATAGCAGTCCACAATGCTCACTTATTCACACACTTGTGACATATTTTATAATTTTTACAAATTAATCCTTTTAGGCATTTGCATCGAAAATTACTTAGTACAAATCGTTTATCACACTCCAAACATTCATATTCTTCCATAAAACATCAAAATACATGCATATAATTCATGTTTAAATTTTTAAACACAAACCCTAGTTCAAAACAATGGTAAAATAGGTAAATCTTGTTACGAGGATTTCAAAAACGTAAAAATCATTAAAAATGGGGATAGAACGGACTTACAATCGAGCTTGGAAGCTTGAAAAACCCTAGCCATGGTTTCTCCATGCAATTTTCAGCCTAGACATGGACAAAAATTGGCTTTTAATTTTGTTTTTAATTCATTTTACAAACTAAATGACCAAAATGCCCTTAATGAAAAACTTTGGAAACATGCCTAACCATACCCATTTTTTGTCCACAAACTTAACCAATGGTCTAATTACCATATAAAGACCTCCAATTTAAAATTTCATAACAATTGGAAACCTCTAACATATAAAACTCAACTTTTGCACTTTTTACAATTTAATCCTTTTGACTAAATTGAGTGCCCAAACGTCAAAATTTTCGAACGAAATTTTCACGAAATTATTTTGTGAAATCGTAGACCATAAAAATATAATGAAAATAAGTTTTTTTCTCGTCAAATTTGTGGTCCCGAAACCACTGTTCCAACTAGCCCCAAATCGGGATGTTACAGACTTGGTATTTAAGTAGTCTTATTGACTCACCTCTATTTCTTTACAACCCTACCTGGTGTTCAGTTTTCGTTCATTACTTTGTTCTTATAATGAGAACATTGCTTCTTTTTAAAGGGGGTAAGGCAAAATGCTCAATTTTTTTTAAAATTTTCAAGTATGTTTCAAATAATTTCTTTCATAAGTATGTTTTAATAAATGAATGTTTAGAGAAATTATTTTTAATAAGATAGCTTGTATGCAAGCATGAATGATGATTTTATCTGGGTGATTGTATGTTATCATGAAGAATGAAATGTTTTTATGATCTTAGTCTTAGGTAATGTTTTCCATGAAAACTTAGTTTCTCTTGAGATTAGACGTGCATGAAGGTTTATATCTTTAGAATTGACTTAGTAAATTTTTTGAGGCGAAATCCTAGGAGACATAAAAATCTAAAATGATATAGGCGCCATTTTTCTTTGGATCGTTTGAGCCTTTTCAAGCCTACTTTATTATATTAGACCCTTGAAACTATAATTTTGAGCTTAAAGGTCTGTTCATTGTAATAAACCTACATTACAAGTCGTATCTCTATCTTTTGAAGTTATCCTAATTTTGTGCACCGCCTTAACTAAAGTTGCCTTGATAATTAACATTTGAGGGAAATTTTCAGAAGATGTATGTGATCATGCTTATAAAAAAAAAAGAGACAATGAAAGACTGAAGAAAAGTTTGCTCAGTCTCGAAAAAGAAAATATATGAGTATGAGTTCAAAATAAGTTTGGGGGAGTCCCAAAGGTTCATTTGAAGAAAAAGGTTGAATTTTGAGAAATCCAAGACAAGTTAAAGGTTAAGATTTTGAAATCGAAATGTCCCATCTCTTAAAATCCTTACCTTTAACCGAGCCCCATTACAACCTTATAAAAGACCTATTGATTTGATAATTATGTCACCTACATTAGTGGAGAGAAAGTATTAAGTTCAACATATGAAGATCATAAATAAGCCTTATGATTGTTTCGCTTGATTGATGAGAAATTGTGTTGAATGAAGAATATTATCTATGGCCGTGACATACATGCAAACTATGATTCATGTTGGCATATCTTGAAACTTAGAATAAAATTTTCAAAATGTTTGTTTTTGACTTACTTGTTAATAAATAAGATCTATGAGCATGAATTTATTGATACATGATTATGAGACGAAGATTGATGCTACTTACATTCTTAGCAAAATTTGCCTTAGCAAGACCTTGTGTTGTGCATGAACATTACTCGGGAAGAGCAATGATTTAAGTTTGGGGGTGTGTAAACTGAAAAATATATAGGATTTTTCCTATATAATTCATCATCTTTTTACTTAAATTTGTTGTTAAAATCAAGTAATTATTTAATAAATTAATGAAATATGTGAAAATATGAAATTAGGACATGAAAATTATTAAATTGTGATTTTATGTTTTATTATATGGTTATCATGCATAAAATGGCTTATTTTATATTGGTTTGAGTATATTATATTTTTAAGCTATAAAGTGGGCCATGCATGATTAAATTAAATAATAAAATATAAAGTTATATTTAATAATTCATTTTAAATATTTCATTAATAAATTGGGTTTTAATTAATTAATTGAATTAATTAATTGAAGTGGTTAAAATTATATTATCTGGCCCTCTAAACTATCTACTATTTTTGGACAGGTCTGAGAGTTTTCTTCTAATTGCAGAACCATCCGAATTGAGGACCAAGTCAACCCAATTTTCGGCTGCACATGGCTGATCATAAATCAATTTTTGGTTTAATTACACAAGGTCCTTGAAGAGTTAACGAAATCAAAGATTTTCCCAAAGATTTGCTGGTGATCGAGTCTTAGTCCTGAATTGTGGTGGTACTCAAATTGACCAAGAATCAAGCAGAACCGGCCACATTTCTTCAATTCATGGCCAACTATCATTGGAAGAAGTTTTAATAGATGGACACTCCTATTTTTAGTAAACTAGCTCCCTTCCCTCACCTATAAATAAGAGCTTATTTCTCACTTTTTCAATCATCCCTCACTCATTCATCATTCTCTCCTTTCTCAACTCTCTTAGCTATCTTTCCCCCTCACGCCTATCATCATCCTTGCATAAGGATTTTTAGCAAAATTAGCCTCTTAAAGAACCCTTGGTCGGCCACCTTGGAGAACTATCAGCAAAGGAGCAAAGCAAAGAAGAGTCTTGGGTGACAACCACTCTGAATTAGGTTTAATCTTTCTTTTCTTTAATTTAATCTAAAGATGTTTGCCATGTGTTCTTTTTTCTTGTTTACAACAATGCTAGCTTAATTTTATTTAAGCTAGGATGATTGCTTTGATTAAATAATATTTATTTGATTCATGCTTATAATGTTTGTGCCTCAATCGATCACGTTTTCAATTAAAATTTGGAATGCACCTAAATTAGCTGAGCGATCCTGACCAGACAGCGACTAATGGACACATAATTGAAATGTTCATGCTCAATTAAGATCCTGACCCTATTAAATTGTAGGTTGCATAACAACTCAACCAAGCTCTGTTATCTGCATAGTTTTTAGATTTGTGTGATTAAATTGTTTCAAACCTGACACGTTCCTGTTACTTCACATGAATACTAATAAACCCTTAGTAAATAAGGATCAGTAAAATGTATATTTACTAAGTAAAGGATTCCAAAAGGACCTAAAGTGGTTTCCAAACTCATGAAAGATCGAGTTGCCTTGGAATGTTTTTCTGAATGTTATTGCATGTTGATAATAAATTGAGTTTAATTAAAGTAATTTTCCTAGTTTATTTATGTTATAATTGTTGCAAAATTGTGTTTAATTTTACTAAAAGCTATTTCATTCATATAGTTTGCATACTTAGGATAATTTATGTTAGGGATCATTGCATTTAGTTTAATATATTTTAATAACCACTTCTCAACTATATTGTGTTTTTTTATTTATCGAATTGTTAATATAATTTTACAAATTAAGTGACTTAGCACAAATACAATCCATGTGGAGACGATAACTCGATATTTACTTATTACTTGATAATGACTATGTACTCTTGCACAAACCTAATAGTTACAGACCCAAATAGAATTCTTCTTAGTGGGTGTCAAGCGCAACCCACTAACGAAATCCATCATCACTTGTTCCCACTTCGATATGGGAATCTTAACGGGTTGTAACAAACCCAAAGGCAACTGGTGTTTAGCGTTAACTTGATGGCACGTCAGACAATGAGCAACAAAATCTGTAACCTTACGCTTTAAACCCAGCCACCAGTACAACTTACAAAGATCGTGATACATCTTATTACCACCGGGTCGAAATCGACTGCCTCTGATCGGAATCATTCGGCACACAAATCTGACCTCAGAAACACGAAACTCCATCTTTATTCAGCCCAAAAACCAAAGTACTGCCACTCTCAATTTAACGAAACTGCAAACCCAGGGACTCATTCCCTAACTATTTTTCCCGAATTTGATCAATCCAAGTCAGCTTAACTTGCAACTCTGCCAACAGACCTCCATCATCAAACAGACTAAGACGAGCGAGCATCGACCTCAAGTCAGTCATCTCTCTTCGACTTAGAGCATCGGCCGCCACATTGGCCTTTGCAGGACGATACTTTATTATGCAGTCATAATCTTTGAGCAACTCAATCCAGTGACGCTACCTAAGATTCAACTCCTTCTGAGTAAGGAGATACTTAAGGCTCTTGTGATTAGTGTAGATGATACACCTCTCACTGTACAGGTAATGCCTCTAGATCTTCAATGTAAAAACCACAACAACCAACTCGAGATCATGCGTCGGATAATTCTTTTCATGTGTCTTAAGCTGACGAGACGCATAAGCTAGAACCTTATCATCTTACATCAGTACACATCCCAAATTGACGTGCGACGCATCACTATATACCATAAATTCTTTACCAGATTTAGGCTGTATTAGAATAGGAGCCTAAGTCAGAATAGGCTTGAGCTTCTCGAAGCTCGATTGTAGCGCATCAGTCCAAACAAAAGGAATACCTTTACGCAGAAGCTTAGTCAAAGGAGTTGCAATCAAAGAGAACCCCTTGACAAACCGCCGATAATAACCTGCAAGACCCAGAAAACTGTGGATTTCAGATACGTTCTTGGGCTACTTCTAATCAAGCACCATTTCAATCTTTCTAGGATCAACTCGGATCCCCACAGTAGAAACCACATGCCCCAGAAAAGTTACCTCTCGCAACCAGAACTCACATTTGCTCAACTTAGTGTAAAGCTGCTTCTCTCGGATATCTGAAGCACTACTCTAAGATGTTCATCATGCTCATCCTTAGTCTTAGAGTAAACTAGAATATCATTGTTGAAAGCCACAATGAACTAGTCCAGATATGGCTAAAAGACTCTGTTTATCAGATCCATGAATGTAGCCGGACCATTCGTCAGACCAAGAGGCATAACTAGGAGCTTGTAATGTCTATAACGAGTCCTAAATACAGTCTTATGAACCTCCACCTCCTTAACTCTCAGCTGATGATACCTAGAATGACGATCAATCTTTGAAAACACTGAAGCCCCTCGAAATTGATCAAACAAATCATCAATCCTCAGAATTGGATACTTATTCTTCACAGTCAGTTTATTCAACTGTCGATAATCGATACACATCCTCATGATGCCATCCTTTTTCTTCACAAATAGAACTGGTGCTCCCCATGGAGACACACTAGGGTGGATGAAACCACGATCTAAAAGCTCTTAAAGTTGAGCCTTAAGCTCTGTAACCTCCTTCGATGCCATTTGAAATGGAGCGATAGACACCGGAGCTGTACCCGTTAGAAGCTCAATGCTGAACTCAACTTCTCGAATAGGGGGTAAACCTGGTAACTCGACATGAAAGACATCCAAAAAATCCCTCACTATTGTGATATCTCCGAAAGAAGAGTCCCTAGAAACAAAAACACTAACGTAAGCCAAATACGCCTCACACCCTTTCCGTACCAATTTTTCAGCCACCAGAGTGGAGATCACATTGGACAAATAATCTCGACGCTCACCGATCACAACCACCTACTTATCATCCTTAGTCCTCAGAACGACCCTCTTAGTTGTGTAGTCCTAACTAACCCAGTGCTCAACAAACAAGTCCATACCCAGAATCAAGTCGAACTCCTCAAATAATGCAAGAACGTATTCATTTTTTGATTTGAGTCGTAAGGGTTCCCGATCGAAATTAAGAAGTATCGAAAGTAACAGAGTAGGTATAAGTTGAATCGAAAATGGTAGGTTATGCAAAAGGGTATTTTGGGTGGATGTAATGGATAGGATAAGTTTCAGTTTAAGGGCTGAAGAATGAGCTAATATTAAAGGGAAATATTGACCCAATTCTTATATCAACAGTTAAAGTGGTTTGATAAGGATAGCAGAATCGTAACCCACTACCTAGCAAGATAGGAACCAATCGGTATAGGGTGAATGCCATACATTAAAGAAGTGATAAGTTCAAAGAGAAACAGATTGACGCCACAAGGTTTACTTGATAAGTCAATTTGAGTCAAGAAAGAACAAAGAAAGTGAACACTTACTATATAATTAAAATTCATCAAAAGTCTAACCCTCAAATGTTTACAAAAAACTATTTATAAACACAAAGATGACTACTCAAATTCAACATCTATGTGTTCACACCAACATTAAAAATGAAAGACGGTTCTTGAATGCTTTCCCAAATCTGAATAGACACATTTCTTCCTTTATGACCATGCATGTATTCTTAGCATCCTTAAATGGACATGTAACTTGCATGGATTATGCACCTTCAATTAATTAGACACATTAATGATGGGTTGGTTCATGAATTGCAGCATGTATCTTGTAAATTTGTCCTCCCTATTGTGTATGCATGTTATTAACTGAATGTGCTAAATTTATGTGACAATTCCCCCTTGGATGTTCATGAATTTATCCATGCAAGTATAGAAGCTGATTGATGCATTAACTTGTCCAAAGCATCCCTTGGGTGTGAACTTGGCAACCAACTGTTTGGTCAAGTGTGGACACACTAGATGCCTTGATTTTTCACAAAAAGCTGCTTGGAAGATTGTATTCAACACCTCCCACATACATGAACATCCTAGTGCATGAACTCCTTAAATACAGTCCATTGAATCTTCAATTATGTAAGCATTAGAAGTAGCCAATGTGAACAATTTGGTACACACTAAAAACATGGTTAAATGCAACAATAAAACAAAGTTTAAACACACTTTAATTTGTATGAACTTAGACAAATATTAATTATCTCAGAACTAAAACAGATAATTAAAACACATATTAATGATATTAAAACTAATACATAATTAAAGAAACATATTAATGATGTTCAAACTAAGACATAATTAAAGACTCATATTAATGATGTTCAAACTAAAATAACTAAAAATGGTTTAAAATATTTATTCCAGCAGCCGAATTAATCAAGCTGAAATTAAAACTTTGCTTGAAGCACACTGCATGGGATGCATGGAGTGCATGCCCAAGCTTGATCAATTAGTCCCGTGATAGCTTCTGCCCAAACTCGATCAATGAGACCTGTGATGGCTTCCTTGTACTTCTTGGCTTGTGCACGAGTGATTGGCCCTATTGGCAGCTCTGTTGGATCACAAGCTGTTTTGGTTAAGTCTTTGTCCATGATCACATCATCCCCTCCCCTTCCACTTCGAAGCGATTTATCCCCAAATTGACCCCTATATCATAAGGAGAAAGATCAGAAACATTGAAGCTTGCACTAACATTATACTCACCCGGGCGGTCTAGTGTGTATGAATTGTCATTAATCCTCTCCAACACTTGAGAAGGGCTATCGCCTCGAGGATGTAACGTAGACCTTCTTTGAGCGGAGAATCTATCCTTTCGCATGTGAATCCAAAACCAATCTCCAGGTTCAAAGACTACTCGTTTGCGTCCCTTGTTGGCTTTGTGTGTATACTATTGGGTTCTCTTCTCTATATTTTCCCTCACTTTTTGATGTAGATGCTTCACGAACTCAGCTTTTCGTTTGCCATCTACATGCACAAGTTGATTAGTAGGTAAGGGAATTAAATCTAAAGGAGTTACAGGATTAAACTCGTAGACAACTTCAAATGGAGAATGCTTAGTGGCCGAATGGACAGATCGATTATAGGCTAATTCATTATGCAGCAAGCATTCTTCCCATGTCTTTAGATTTTTCCTAATTATTTCTCTCAACAAGGTAGATAGGACTCAACCAACCACTTTGGTTTGGCCATTCGTTTGTGGGTGGAAGGTTGTAGAAAATAGTAGCTTGGTGCCAAGCTTGCCCCACAAAGTCCTCTAAAAATGGCTAAGGAATTTGGCATCTCGATAACACACAATGGTCCTTGGGACTCCATGTAATCGCACTACTTCCCTAAAAAACAGATTTGCTATATTCAAAGCATCATCATTTTTATGGCAAGTAATAAAGTGAGCCAATTTAGAAAATTGGTCAATAACTACAAAAATTGAATCCGTTTCACTCTTAGTTCTAGGAAGTCCTAGAACAAAGTCCATAGAAATATCAGCCCAAGGTTCTTTGGGAATGGTAGGGGAGTGTACAATCCATGGGGTTTTATTCGTGACTTTGCCCTCTTACAAGCAACGCATCGGTCACACACCTTCTCCACATAGCATCTCACTTTGGGCCAAAAGAAGTGCTCGTGGAACAAGCCCAAAATCTTGGTCACTCCAAAGTGCCCCATAAGACCTCCACTATGCACCTCATTCACAAGTACTTCTCGAATGGATCCTTGAGGGATACACAACTTACCTTTTCTAAAGAGGTATCTGTCTTGCTTATAGAACTTCTCGAAAGCCCTTTTTTCACAAGCCTTATAAACTCCACTGAAATCAACATCAGTTTCATAAAGCTCTTTTAGAGACGTAAAACTAAGTAATTTAGAATCTAAGTTATTAAGAAGTGCGTACATTCTTGACAAAGCATCGGTGGCAACATTCTCTTTACCTTTCATATACTTAATCACGTAGGGAAATGATTTAAGAAACTCCACCCACTTAGCATGTCTCTTGTTCAGTTTGTTTTGCCCCTTGCGATGTTTCAATGCCTCATGATAGGTGTGAATGACAAACGCCTTGGGCCAAAGGTAGTGTTTCCAAGTTTCCAATGCTCGGATCGACGCGTTCATCTCTTTATCATACATTGGGTAGTTAAGGGTGGCACCATTCAATTTCTCATTGAAGTATGCTATGGGACGACCATTTTGTGTGAGAAATGCTCCAATCACTATTCCTGAAGCATCACACTCAATCTCGAAAGTTTTTGTAAAATTAGGCAAAGATAATAAAGGTGTATTTGTCAAGCAGTCTTTATTATTGTAAAATATTTCTCTTGTTCCTCATCGCATTGAAAGTTAGAACTTTTCTTGATAATTTTCATTAATGGAGCAACTAACATAATTAATTTAGGAACAAACCTTCAATAGAAACTTGCAAGACCATGAAAACTTCTTACTTGGCTAATGCTAGTAGGTTGTGGCCACTCTCGTATTTCTTTTACCTTTTCTTGGTCAACTTCAAGACCTTCCAAACTAACCACGAAACCATGCGTGGTTTTGAATACGGTTTTCCATTCATCTCCTTCTCTCATTCAGATATGATGGTAACCACTCTTGAGGTCTGTCATGGAGAAAAGTTGAGCTCCACTTAGCTCATGTAACATTTCTAGGCCCGAGATTGGATGTCGATACTTGGTAGTGATTTTGTTGATTGCTCGACAATCAACGCACATACGCTAAGAACCATCCTGTTTAGGTACCAAAAGCACATGCACAACACATGGGCTTAAACTTTCTCGAACATACCCCTTTTCCATTAACTCGGTCACTTACTTTTGTAGCTCCTTGGTTTTGTTGAGGTTACTTCGATAGGCTGGACGGTTCGAGATAGTGGAGCCGGGTATGAAATCAATTTGGTGTTTGATACCCTTAATGGGTCGTAGACCACTTAGGATGTTCTCTGGAAACACATCCTCAAATTTCTTCAACAAAGACACAATGGAATAAATGAGAGTGACATCTAAATCATTAGTTCCAAATAAACTTTCCTTGTACATGAGTACAAGCACGAGTTGTTTCAACAACAAGGATTTTCAGATTTCTCTCTCTTTTGCATAGACACTCAATTTTCCAAACTCATTTTTTCCTTTTATTTCTTTTCCCTCTCCTATTTTTAACTCACACTCTTTATTTTTCTCTCTCGTTTTTACCTCATTCTTTCCTTTCTTTTTCTTTATCATTTTTTTCTCTTATTCTTTTGCTCTCAATTTTTCAAAAGAATTTCTTAATTGAAGTTGATCTTTATACACTTGTTTAGGAGTAAGTGGCACCAAAGTTACATTTTTCCCAAGATGTTTGAAGGTGTATCAACTAGTATATCCTTCATGTATGACTCCGCGGTCAAATTGCCATGGCCTCCCCAACAACAAATGACCAGCATGCATCGGTACTACATCACAAACAACCTCATCACTGTACTTGCCAATTGAGAAGGTAATAATGGCTTGCTTAGTAACCTTAAGCTCTCCTTTGTCATTGAGCCATTGTAGCTTGTAGGGATGCGGGTGTTTGGTGGTTACTAGGCCAAGTTTTTCCACCAACATGCTGCTAGCACGTTTGTACAGTTACCTCTATCAATTATCACGCTACATACCTTACCTTGCACATGGCATCGCGTGTGAAAGATGTTTTCACATTGCTGCTCATTCTCCGTACTTTGGAGGCTCAAACTACGCTTCATATCAAGGATTTATCCTTCCTCGGCATACTCTAAATCTTCCTCCTCATCGATAGGTGCTTTGAGCTCATCTTCTTTTTCTACTTCAGATTCGATCTCACCATTATCCCTTAGAATCATCACGCTCTGATTAGGACATTGGCTACCAATATGGCCCCTCCCAACGTATTTGAAGCACTTGATGTCTTGGGTTCGGTTTGGCACAGCCTCTTTCTTACCTTTACTTGATTTTTCACTCGGCTTATTAGGCTTTTTGGCTCCAACGTTATCTTTGGTTCGAAAGGGGGCATCTTTCTTGTTGGCTCTTGTCCCCACTTTGATGTAGAAGTAGAGTTAGCAAAGGATCGGGTGGCACCTTTTCACTTCAATTGTTTTTCTACCTTGATCGCCATGTGGGACCATATCTACAATCTAAACATATTGTTGCAATTCCACCACGTTAGCAATGTCTCGATTAAGACCAGCAAGAAACCTCACCATAGTAACCTCTAGATCTTCCTCAACGTTGGCTCAAATCATGGCTATTTCCATCTCTTTGTAATAATCTTCCACACTCCAGTTTCCTTGGGTGAGATTATTTTGCAATTTTTGGTACAATTCTCGATAGTAATGTGCTGGTATGAATCTCTTCCTCATGATAGCCTTCATTTTGACCCATGTAGACATGGGTCATTCACCATTTCTTCTCCAACTCATGGTGAGTTGATCCTACCAAATAATGGCATAGTTAGAAAAATCAATGGCAGCAAGCTTAACCTTTTTGCTCTCCGAGTAGTTTTGACACTTAAAAATGAGTTTGATTTTCTTTTCCCACTCCAAATAAGCTTCGGGATCGATTATCCCTTGAAAGGGAGGAATCACCATCTTGATAATATTAAGATTGTCATCGACTTAGTTTCGGTCCCTCGGTCTCAATTCCTTTGGCATCGTCACCTCTCGCTACGAATTGAGGCTTGATCACTCTTCATGTCACTAGGCTCATAGAGATCTTCTTGATTTAGCCTAGGACGACCTTGCTCCCTTCTTGAATTTTGAGGAGTTCGTTCTCGTTGGGCTCATTCCTCCAATTGGTCTTGCATTGGCTCCAGCCAGTGTTGTAGCATTCGGTCCATCTCTCAGATGAGGGCTTGGTATGCTAAGTCGGGCACACCACCACTACCAGCAACATTCCTTTCGAGACTTTGAGACATGAAGTTTCCTCACTGCAAACCTCACTAGTTCTCTGAAAAAGGAAAAGAAATGTTCACTCCACTCGTGTTTACACTCGTTTTTGGCTTTTAAGCCCTTTTTTGCTCTTTCACACTCTTGTCTTTTACCACTCTTGCTCGTTTATCTAAGTTCTTAGGTGACTACCTTAAACTTAAGCAGCAAACCTTTGTGGAATCGGCTGGATTCATTTGGTAAAGGAAAAATTTATACTCGGGAAACATAAACACTTTCAAGCTAGTTTCTTCTTGTTTTTACATCTTCTCTTTTGTATTTTCAAATTTGGATTGTAAATATGCTGATTCTATTTTCCAAATTTTTTTCAACATTTTTTTCAAATTCCAACCCCGAAAGAGATAGAAACTAGGATATTTAATTTAACTAGCTCTGATACCAAATGATGCGAGCTCATATTCATTTGTTGATCTGAGTCGCAAGGGTTTTTGATCGAAATTAAGAAGTATCAAAAGTAACGAACTTGGTGCAGGTTGAATAAAAAATGGTAGGTTATGCAAAAGGGTATTTTGGGTAGATGAACACCACACTTCGAAGAAGTGATAAGTTCAAAAAGAAACAGGTTGACGCCAAAATCTTTAGTTGTTAAGTCAATTTGAGTCAAGAAAGAACAAACAAAGTAAACACACACTATTATTCCTTTATGATTGTGCCTGTATTCTTAGCATGGAAGAAAGCTCAAATGCCTTGAATGGACATGTAACTTGCATGGATTATGCAGCTTCAGTTAATTGGACGCATTAATGATGGGCTGGTTCATGTATTGCAGCATGTATCCTGTAAATTTGTCCTCCCCATTGTGCATGCATGTTATTAATTCAAGGTGATGAATTTATGTGACAATTCCCCTTGGACGTTCATGAATTTATCTGTGCAAGTATAGAATTTGATTGATGCATTAACTTGTCCAAAGCATCCCTTGGGTGTGGACTTGGCAGCCAATCGTTTGGTCAAGTGTGGACACACAAGATGCCTTGGCTTTTCACAAAAAGGAGCTTGGAAGATTGCATTCAGCACCTCTCACATGCATGAACGTCCTAGTGCACGAACTCCTTAAATACGGTCCATTGAATATTCAATTATGCATGCATTAGAAGTAGCCAATGTGAACAACCTGGTACACATTAAAAACACGGTTAAATGCAACAATAAAGCAAAGGTTAAACACGCTTTAATTTGTATGAACATAGACAAATATTAGTTATGTCATAATTAAAACACATATTAATGATATTCAAACTAAGACATAATTAAAGACACATATTAATGATGTTCAAACTAAGACATAATTAAAGACTCATATTAATGATGTTCAAACTAAAATAACTAAAATAACTAAAAATGGATTAAAATCTTTATTCTAGTAGCCAAATTAATCAAGCTGAAATTAAAGTTTTGTTTGAAGCATATTGCATGGGATGCATGGAGTGCATGCACAAGCTTAATTAATTAGTCTCGAGACAAATTCTGCCCAAACTCGATCAATGAGACCCGTGATGGCTTCCTTGAACTTCTTGGCTCATGCACGAGTGATTGGCCCTATTGGTAGCTCAATTGTATCACAAGCTGTTTGGGTTGAGTCCTTGTCCATGATCGCATCACCAAACGGAAGCTCCATCAAATTTTCCAAAAATATAGCCCATTGCACCACCATTGGAACACTCCTATAAAGTTAACTGAACCCAAATAGACTGTCCCAACGGACTCAGTACAGTAACCTCACTAGAAGTGCTCTCCACCAAAATCCCCAGGTTTTCAGAAACAAAACTAGCTACATAAGAGTGTGTAGAACCTATGTCTATCAGAGCATTATAAGGTACATCAAAAATAAAGAACATACCTGTGATAACGTCAGGAGCGTATCTATCCTCACGGTGTCAAGCAGCATAAACCAGTGCAGGCTGTCATTCCTCAGTCTGTTTAGCACATCTACCCGATGCTATCTGTTTTAGGCCAAAACCATTACCACTTCTAGCTGGTCCACAACCCCTAGGTGGCTGCTAACTGCCCTCTAAGGTTGTGCAGAACCTGGTCCCAAAGCTTGCATATGATTAGGCCACTATGGACACTCTCGAATCCGATGCTCCAAAGACCCACACCTCAAACAAGCCTCTAACCTCCTCCAACACTCACCCAGATGGCGCCTACCACAATCTCCACCCTGCTAAAACCCAGTAAGAGCAAAGAAACCCCCACTCTAATCGACCCATCAGATCTGGCCCATTTTTTAGGCCTCTGAACAGAACTAGAGGGCTCTGAATCCCTCTTATCTAGCGCTCAACGTACTTAACCTCTTTAACGATCTTTGCCTTATCTACCAAAACAATGAACTCTCGCTCCCTCTGTGGAGCAATCAATACCCTCAGGCTATCCTTCAGACTATCCTCAAAACGAACACATTTCTCATACTCATATGCCACAATGCCTCAAGCATAGTGGCTCAACCTCAGAAACTCGGCTCATACTCGACCACCGAACTATCACCCAGTGTGACATTCATGAACTCATTCCTACGAGCATCCACATAGCTCGTTCCAACAAACTTCCCTTGGAAAGCAGTCTTAAAGAAGCCCCAATTCAGGCGATTCGGCCGAGTACCCTTCTCAACCGATAACCACCACTGATATGCCTCGTCGTGAAACAAAGAGACTGCACCCTTTAGTTTCTACTCAAGAGTACAATCTATATCATTCATAATCCTCTCGGTGGCCTCCAGCCAATACTCGGCCACAATAGGGGCGAATCCAGTAACACCCCTAGATAGATCAGCACCATCTGACTAGAGTCATTCAGTTACCGACCCATGACCCCCAGATCTAGAAGGGGGTCCAACGACTCTCTCCAACACCCTTAACATTGCCTGGGATGGTGCGTCATCCCCAGCTGAACAGCTTTAAGACGTAGTCTTGGTAGCAGGTAAAACTAGTGTCTCACTTGTGTCCAAATTTGGCATACTACCTAGTGAAGAAGACTCAGCTCAAGCCCCCTACGACCTCTACCATGGCCAAGAATACTATGTCCGCGAGTTCCACGAACGCTTATTATGTATTTCAAATTTTATCTACATTATGAAATTTGATGCATCAGTTCCAATATCTATTAAGAGATATTTTATGTGTAAATTATTAGAAGTTCAGAAATGTTCCCAGAAGTTTTAGTCTCTAACTATTTCAGTACAGTTTTAGAAAGCACCACCTACAGTGTTTTTAGAATATTCTATCTAAAGTTCAGAAATACTTACAGGATTGGCGTTGAAGACTCAGTGTACCACATACTTCCTTAAATTATCCAAATTATTTGAAAATCCATTCTTTTGAAACATAATTTTGGAACCCAGAATTCACAGCCCGGGTTTTGCAACCTGGCTCTAATACCACTAAATGTAACACCCCAAACCCAGCCTAGACGTTATGGCTGAATTTGGAGACGTCACAAAGAATGGGTTTTGAAAACTAAGTTGGTTCGATAAACCCTTCACTTTTATAATTCATATTCGTTCATGATTATTACTGAAATCGTCATTTAATTAATTCATTTGTCAAATCATAACTGACAGCGGAAGTCTTAAAACTTTTATGTTTTAGAAATGCAGTTTGTGTTTTTAGAAAGCCTTTGTTTTTTAAAAACCGTGATTTCAGACAAGCATTGCAATGAAAGAGTAAAAAATGCATCCAAAACCAAAATAAAAACCAACAGTTTGGAGAGTCTCAAAAATTACAAACTCTCAAAAAACCCATTGATTACTAAGTAAAATAGTTATCGATCAAGTGGTCACCGTTGAGCCTCCGTCATACCAACTTATCTAAGTCTGTGGATTACCTGAACAGAATAGAAAAACGGGTTTGAGTTTTCGTAAACTCAATGTGTAACCCAACAGAAATAGACATGTAATAAATACAATATTCTCATTTACAGATAGATACAGATTCAAACTTAAGTCCCTTTCAGATACAGATAACAGAAATAGATATGTAGAACAGATATAAAAATCCTACCCCCATCCTCTACACTCCAACTCCAACCATCCCATCACACCATGTGGAGTTAAAAACACCCACCCATCCCTACACACCATATCGTGCCATTACGACACAGATCAGATAATGCTCAACCAAGCTGCCAAAATATAGGTGATGATCGCCATGCAGAACACTTCCTCCACATATACAAATCCCACCCCAATCAGATATATATACATATCCAGAATTATTATGCTTAACATGCTCGCATACAAATATCAAATATATATATAGTCGAATAATCATACATACATAACAGCGTCTTACTCAAAGCATACTATCAGACTAAAAGATAACACATCCTAAGGTTTGGTTAGCCCTTACCGGCCCTACAGTACGCCCATAATCGATTGGAACAACTCGTGCGACCCTAGGGAAAATTTTAAAAGTATGGGCCCACACGGCCCGGCCCATACCACACGCCGGTATGGCATGCTTATATGGGCCCACACGCCTAATTTGGACTAGCCCATGTTGTACCACCCCGAACCCGAGACCGTCACCGGAGTCGAACACGAGGTGTTAACAAACTTTAAAAATTTTCCAGACACTGCCAATCTGCATAATAGTCGCTTTAAAAATCACATCTTGAGTTCAGAAACTCGGAATCCAGATCCGTAAATTTTCCCTGAAAATAGACTCATATACCCATCTACATAATTTTTTCTAGAATTTTTGGTTGGGTCAATTAGTACAGTTTATTAGTCAAAGTCTCCCATGTTACAGGGATCAACTACCCTGACCTTTGCGCATTACGACTTGGATATCTCCCTGTACAGGGATTCAATACTGATGTCGTCTGTTTCTATAGAAACTAGACTCAGAGAGGAATCTATACATATATGGCTTGATTCCTAATTGTCTCTGGTTAATTTATAATGAATTTCCAAAGTCGGAACAGGAAATCCAGAAACCGTTCTGGCCCTGTCTCACAAGAACCTGAATATCTCTTAACATACTATCCGTATGATTGTTTTGTTACTTTCCTATGAAAATAGATTCATCAAGGTTCATTTACATAATTTATTCACTATTTAATTCCATTCCTACTATTTTCAGTGAATTTCCAAATCTACATCACTGCTGCTGTCAGCATCTGCCTTTAAGGTAGACTTTACCTATTTCATAGTTTCCATGATTCAACTAGTCCTTTTTGCATAAGTAGCACAATTTATGATAGTGATTAACCATTCCCATGGCCAATCCTTGTCAAGCCTATCCACACCTCTCAATAACCATATCCATACCAAATGATTATAACATTACACTCAAACATATATAAGCCATTTTCGCATGGCTATCCAAAATTATACAAGTCCAAAGGGTCCATGACCCACAACAAACGGGTAGTCCTATACATGCCATTTCAAAGTTCAACCAAAATTGTACCAAAAAGGGGGGGCTTTGATAGTGTGGGCGACTTCGACTTCAAAATCCCGAGTCCGATAGCTGGAGAACCAAAATCTATAAAATAGAGGATCAAAGAAACGGAGTAAGCAATTTATGCTTAGTAAGTTTTGAGCAAGGAATTCCAGCACAGCAAAAGTATAGCATTCATATAGCTAAACGAATAATTTCATATGCACAAATTTTCGATATCATACTTGCTTCACATTACCAACCCTTATGTACATACACAAAAGATCAACTTAGCCAAAGGCCGGTAGCTCGTTTATCAACTGAGCGAATACTTATTTGTAAGGGCTCAACTAAATTCAAGCACATACGAAACATACCTCAATGTTGGGATGTCTCTAGAGTATTTACTGAAATTTTTACAGCAAGATCATTCATTCCCAAATCACGTACCTTCGGAATTTAACCGGATATAGCTACTCGTTCAAATGCCTTCGGGACATAGCCCGGTTATAGTAACTCGCACAATTGCCTTCGGGACTTAACCCGGATTTAGTGACTCGCACAAATGCCTTCGAGCTTAGCCCGGAATTAGTATCTCGCACAAATGCCTTCGGATCTTAGTCCGGATATGGTCAATTAGCATAAAGCCTTCGGGACTTAGCCCGGACATCATTCAAATAACCATGCACATTTAACAATAAATCATGGCACATTCGTATTTCGTTTTCGTTAGTAAAACTCAAACACAAGACATTTATCATTCTTGCAATTTCGGCTCAATAGCCACACAAAGAGCATGATTTTGGTTTGTTTAAAACATGATCTAATCAAATCATAATTTAAGCTCTTTTACTCAAGAACTTACCTCGGGTGTTGTCGAACGATTCCGATAGCTATTCGACCACTTTTTCCTTCCCTTTATCGGATTTAGTTCCCCTTTGCTCTTGAGCTTAATTAAACAAATAAATTGATTTAATCATTTGAGCATCGGAAAGAGGAACACAAGGCACTTAGCCCATTTTTATACATTAGACATTAAAGTCACATATGTACGGAATCATGAATCAAACTCAACATTTTAGCTAATTTTTCCCCCTTGGCCGAATTTTCTAAGCCAAGACAAAAGCATCAATATGCTTGCCTCTAACCGAATACATGCAACACCAATCTCCTTCCTATGGCCGAATATGCATGTCTATGTTGGGGCCGATTTCAACACTTAATACATTCTACAAGTATGGTCACTTGTATTGACTAAACACCCTTTTGTTTCAAGTTCAAAACTTGGCTAATACACACATATATACACTAGTAAAGCATCCTCTCCCTTTCCATCAATTTAACACATGCATTACTCATTAATATACAAAAATTATATTCGGCCTTAGCACACAACTTGCTAGCCGATTCTTCTCCATCTAGCAACCAATGCACATATGTACTCACTCAAAAATGCTAAAAAGAAGATTCAAGAATCATCAATCCACCATCACATGCATCATTAACAAGCTTCATATTTAGCATGCAATGGCATTAACACAAAATCTACCTAGGCCGAATATCATCCCCATGACATAGCAAAGATTTGAACCATGGGCTAATTAGAACTCAAGCTAGCAACTAAAAACATGCATGAATCTCATGGCACAACCTCAAACATACCTTGATCTAGATACAAGTATGGCCAAACCTCCTCCTAATCCTCTTCCAAACCAAACATGAAGCAAGAACTCCTTCCTCCCTTTGAATTTTCGGCCAAATGAAGGTGAAAAAGGATGAACAAAATTTTCTCTTTTATTTTCTTTAACTCACGGCAATGGGGGGGGGGAAACAACTACACACTTTTTTTTTGTTTTCATCATATTCCCTTTCATTGTTTTATGCCCATGCTCCTTATTTTATTTTTTTCCACCCATGATGCACCAACACAACATGTCTATGACATGTCTTGCCCATCACACTTGGTCTACCATGCTTGTCATGGTCGGCCACTACTAGTTAGGGGGGGAATTTGACATGCAAGTCCCCCCTTTTTATTTCATGCTCTAATAGGTCCTTATGCTTCGACCTATCACATTTCAAAAATGTCGCACATAAGTCCTATTGACTAAATTCACATGCAATCGACTAAATCGAAGCTTGACATTTTCACACATTCATAATTACATATTCTAGACAATAAATATCACATTCAAACATTTCGGTGACTCGGTTTAGCGGTCCCGAAACCACTTCCCGACTAGGGTCAATTTTGGGCTGTCACAGCTCTCCCCCACTTAAGAAATTTTCGTCCCCGAAAATCTTACCGGTAAATAGGTTTGGGTATCGTTCTTTCATCGAGCTCTCGGTTTCCCAAGTAGCTTCCTCGTTCCCGTGTTTGAGCCATAACACCTTAACTAACAGAACCCTTTTGTTTCGCAACTCTTTCACTTCATGAGCTAGGATACGAATCGGTTCTTCTTCATAACTCAAGTCAGATTGAATTTCAACTTCTGAGGGATTAATCACATGTGACGGATCGGATCTATAACGTCGAAGCATCGAAACATGAAAGACATCGTGAATCTTTTCAAGTTCAGGGGGCAAAATCAATCTATACGCAACCGGACCAACTCGTTCGGAGATTTCGTACGGCCCAATGAATCTCGGGCTCAACTTGCCCTGACGGCCAAATCTGAGTACCTTTTTCCAAGGTGAAACTTTAAGAAACACTTTATCTCCCACCTGATATTCAATGTCTTTTCATTTCAAATCCGCATACGATTTTTGACGATCTGTGGCTGCTTTCAGACTTTCACGGATTACCTTTACTTTCTGTTCGGCATCCTTAATCAAATCAACTCCGAAAATTTTACTTTCACTGAGCTCGGTCCAAAACAATGGTGTACGGCATTTACGACCGTACAAAGCCTCGTAAGGTGCCATCTTAATACTTGATTGAAAACTATTGTTGTAAGCGAATTCAATCAAAGGTAAATACCATTCCCATGAACTACTGAACTCGAGGATGCAACATCTCAACATATCCTCAAGTATCTGAATTATCCGCTCAGATTGACCATCGGTTTGGGGGTGAAAAGCAGTGCTAAAATGCATCTTGGTACCCAAAGCTTCTTGCAATTTCCTCCAAAATCGCGAGGTGAATCTCGGATCTCTATCCGACACGATAGAAATAGGTACCCCGTGTAATCTCACAATCTGAGAAACATACAATTCGGCTAGTTTATCCAATGAAAAATCCGTACGCACGGGGATAAAGTGAGCCGACTTAGTCAGTCTATCAACAACAACCCAAATCGCATCCTTCTTACTTGCTGACAATGGCAGTTCGGACATAAAGTCCATTGTGACTCGATCCCATTTCCACTCGGGTATCATGATCGGCTGAAGTAATCCTGAAGGCACTTGATGTTCCGCTTTCACTTGTTGACATATTAAACATCTCGAAACAAAGTCGGAGATGTCTCGTTTCATACCATGCCACCAAAACCAACGTTTCAAATCGTTGTACATTTTCGTACTCCCCGGGTGAATTGACATTCGGCTACAATGGGCTTCGTTCAGAATCATCCAAATGAGTTCCGAATTCCTTAGAACACACAAACGACTTCTGAACCTCAAACAATCATCATCATCAATTTGAAACTCCGATTCCTTGTTCGGAGCACACTCAGCCCGTTTTGCAACCAATTCATCATCAACTTTCTGGGCTTCACGAATTTGATGAATCAATAATGGTTTGGCTTTTAATTCAACTACTAACACATTGTCGGGTAGAACAGACAAGTGCACATTCATCGCTCGTAAAGCAAACAATGATTTCCGGCTTAAGGCGTCCGCAACCACATTAGCCTTTCCCGGGTGGTAATCAATGACAAGCTCGTAATCTTTCAACAACTCAAGCCAACGTCTTTGTCGCAGATTTAAGTCTCTTTGAGTCATCAAATATTTGAGA
>NC_053448.1:21230791-21290604 GCF_007990345.1 Gossypium hirsutum | reverse complement strand
ACATTCATAACATATACCAATCAATCCAATTCAATCGACTATGAAGTTAATTCAATTGTAAAGCACAATAATTTTCACCTCCAATGCTTACCGTATGCAATAATTCAAAATGTAATCATTTACAACTTAGTTCGGATTATAGAAACACAAAATGTGAATTTCGAGCTATTCGACATCAAGTTTATCCTTCCCCTTTTTAGTCAAGGATTTCGGTACGATGGTTTAAATGGACAGCCATGTGTAGCCGAATATTGGGTTGACTTGGTCTCCAATTTGGACGGTTTTGTAATCCAGCAAAACTATCAGACCTATCCAGAATAAATCAACAAGTTAGAGGACCAAATAATAAAATTTATCTAATTTAATTAATTAATTAAAACCCAAATTATTAATGAAATATTTTAAAATAAATTATTAAATATATTTTATATTTTATTATTTAATTTAATCATGCATGACCCACTTTTTGTCTTAAAAGAATATAATATATTCAAATTAATATAAAATAAGCCATTTATTGCATGAAAACTATATAATAAAGCATAAAATCACATTTTAAAAATTTCTATGTCCTAATTTCATATTTTCACATATTTCATTAATCTATTAAACAATTACTTAGTTTTAACTACGAATTTAAGTAAAAAGGTAATAAATTACATAGGAAAAATCCTATATATTTTTCCGTTTACACACCCTCAAACTTAAATCATTGCTCGTCCTGAGAAATGTTTATGCACAACAAAAGGTCTTGCTAAGGCAAAATTGCTAATTGTGTAAGTAGCATCAATCTTTGTCCCATAATCATGCATTAATAACTTCATGCTTGTCGATCTTCTTTATTAACAAGTAATTCATATGCAAACATTCCTTAAGATTATACTAAGCTTCAAAATATGCCAACATGAATCACAGTTTGCATGTATGTCCCAGCCATAGATGACATTCTTCATTCAACATAATTTCCTATCAATCAAGCAAACAATCACAAGGCTTATTTATGATCTTCATATGTTGAACTTAGGACTTCCTCTCCACCAATGTAGGTGACATAATCATCAAATCAATAGGTCTTTTATATGGTTGTAATGGGGCTCAGTTAAAGGTAGGGATTTTAAGAGATGGGACATTTCGGTTTTAAAAATCTTAACCTTTAACTTTGTCTTGGTTTTCTCGTAATACAACCTTTTTCTTTAAGTGAACCTTTGGAACACCTCAAACTTATTTTGAACTCAAGCTCATACATTTTTCCTTTTTGAAGACTGAACGAACTTTTCTTCGCTCGTTTTTTTAAGCATGAGCACATATATCTTTATGAAAATTTCCTCAAATGTTGATTCCCAAGACAACTTTAGTTAGATAGGTGCACAAAATTAGGATAATTTTAAAAAGATGGTAACTGGCTTATAATGTAGGTTTATTGCAAAAACAGGCCTTTAAGCTCAAAATTACAGTTTCAAGGGTCTAATATCATAGGGCTGGCTTGAAAAGGCTCAAACGGTCCAAAGAAATAGTGCATATATCATTTTAGATTTTTATGTCCCCTAGGATTTCGCCTCAGAAAGTTACTAAGTCAATTCTAAAGATATAAACCTTCATGCATGTCTAATCTCAAAAGAAACTAAGTTTTCATGACAAACATTACTAAAGCTAAGATCATACAAGCATTCCATTCTTCATGATAACACACTTTCACTTAGATAAAATCATCATTCATACTTGCATACAAACTATCTCAGTAACAAAAAAATATCTCTAAACATTCAGTTATTAGAACATACTTGTCAAAGAAATAATTGAAGCATACTTGAAAAAGAAAAAAAAACTTTAAAGTTTGAACAATTTATTTGCGCCTTACCCCCTTTAAAAAGAAGCAATGTCCTCATTGCAAGAACAAAGTAATTAATGAAAACTTAACACCAGGTAGGGTTGTAAAGCAAGAGAGGTGAGTCATTAAGACTGCTTAAATACCAAGCCTTCCCTAATAACCCAATTCTAGACATGTTCATTCCCATTACCACATCACTTAGTCTTATTCTTTCTAAAGAAGTGTTAAGTTTGTTAATGCTTGCTATGTTTTATTCTACAGAAATTAAATCCTAATTACGAAAAAAAAATTCCTAAAGACCTAAAAATAATTAAATAAATAAAGGGACAAGAATCCCCTCTTTTATTTTTTTGACTTATTCCCCTTATCTTCTTTAGCTCCATCTCCGCTTGCATCGTCAGTATCTTTCGTCCAAGTCTCAAAGCATCTGGGGACTTAGGAACAAAAGTATTAGACATATTCTTAAAAGTATTTCGAATTGAGTCATCTCTAATATTTGCATATTTCCAGTAAGTTTGTTATTGATTGTACATGAACTTGCACATATCCATCAAAATTGACAACTCTGATTTCCTTGAAGTACTTGCAGAAGTCAGCATGGGAGTTGTATATTCAGGTTCAACACTTATCTTGATTGGTTCTTCTTCTGGCTCAACCCTTAGTTCAGGAATGTTTGGTTCCTTATTAGATTCTTCCTCTTCAGTGTCTGTGACTGAATTAGCTTCAGTTTCGGTCCCATTTGTTGACTCTTTTGTATCCAGCTCAGTTGGCTCTTCTTACTCGCTTTGATTCAATTCATGCACCTTCTCTACTAATCTTTCAAGATCATAATTTGTAATGCATCATTGAACATATCACCCCTTAAGATTTGCTTATGTCTTAACACGGGCCTTTAAGAAAAGTGAAGTGATTAATGATGGGAAATAAGCACTTCCTACCTTCTTTTTAGCACAATCGTAAATCTCCTTGAGGATAATTTTCCCAACATTAATGAACCTTTCTATCAAAATTGCATATAACAAAAGCATCTGTTCCATCGAGATGGTGGAACTATGTGAGATAGGCATAAAACTACAGTGAACGAAATAAAACCATACCTTTGCTACTCGTTTTAAGTATTCTCTTTGACAAGAATGGCTCCCATACTTTCTTATAATTCATTGGGATCCCGGATTTGTCACAACATCAAGCACTTGTTGAAGAAAATCATAATTGATATTGTTCATCATAGGGTAGTACTCATCTTCTTCAACATCAAGTAAATTAAACAAATCATTGATGGACTTAGAAGTAAGAGGTACCTTTTTCTTTCGAACGATGACTTTAGTAGCATTTTGCATAGTCAAACTAGCATAGAATTCTCGAATTAGTTCATCATCGAGAAGTGAACGAGCATCACAAAATGGTTCCCACTTTAGAGCATTGACTTTCTTTCTAATCAGTATAGGAACAATCATCAAATCATTACTCTTCAAGTCAAAACCTTTTTTCGACACCATAGGTTGATGCTTGAAGATTGAATCAAATCTCTCTTTCACTTCTTCATTGATTAAAATCGGGTTTTCCGGAGTAGTCTTTAAAGATCTGGTTCTTTTGCGAGACATGGTATCTTTTCCCAAAAATTTGGCAAAGTTTCTGCATAAAAGACAAAAGAGAAACCGGCAAAATGGGTAGAATTAGTACAGCAAAAATCTTGTGATGACAAAAGGGAATTTCGGCAAAAAGGGAAGAGAACTAGAATTTCTTTCGAGATTTGAGGTTGACGGCAGAAAAGGGAGATTTAGGGATTTTTAGGGTATAAGCAAATTGCTTTGAGGGATATGAAGATTAGTAGAATGGAAAAGGGTTTATACAGGAAAAATTAGGCAACATGTAGCAAAAAATTAGCTACATTAGGGTTACTTGGGCGGTAAGAAATGGGTGTGACTGCAAGGTATGGATTTTTCCCTCATTTTTGCTCTCTTGGGCCTCAAACTCAGACTGTATCTTACTAAAAAAATAGATTAGTACTTGGGCCAAATTTGACTCCCTTTATTAACATAAAAATTTAAAATTTAAACAGAACAAATGAAATTTAAAAAAAAAATTTAAGTCTTAATTAGAAAATTTCTTCTTAACAAATTACATTAAATTAATTCCCAGAAAAGGTTGGAGGGGTCACAGTAGTCCCACTTAAGTTCCAATCTCCTTAGACAGAATTAATTAAATGTAATAAGTTAAGAAAATAAGTTCTAATTATTTATTTATTTACAAAATGAGTTCATGAAAAATTAAGGGTCTGTTATTTTGAGCGAGGATTCAACTCGCTCAACTTCACCATCCCAGTAGTGTTTGAGACGTTGACCATTAACTTTAAACATAGCTCCATAATTGTTGTATAATTCAATAGCTCCATAAGGATAAACTCAATAGATGGTATAAGGTCCTTTCCATTGGGATTTAAGCTTCCTAGGAAATAAATTCAACCTTGAATTAAACAACAAAACCTTCTGACCTTCTTTAAACTCGCGAGATTGTATATGACTATCATGCCATCTCTTTGATCTTTCTTTACACATTTTGGCATTCTCATAGGAAAACAACCTAAGCTCTTCCAACACATCAAGTTGTAACTGTAATAGCCCAATTTGCCTGGGCCTGTGTAAATAAATAAAACCAATATAAAAACAAAAAAAAAATTAAAAGTCCATTTACATAAATAAGTCCATTAAACAGTTAGTAGAAACCCAAAATTAAAACCAAACCCAATTAACCCAAGCCCAAAACCTAAATTTAACCTAGCCCACTAGCTTAAAAACCTCTAGCCCATTGAGCCCAAAACGCAAAACAGAAGCAAGAAACTCTAGCAACATTCGGCTCCCAATGCCGCAGCAGCCAAACCCTCCTCCGCACGTGCCAAGCCTCTGCCCTCACGTGCGCCTCTATACATGCCACGTCCACTGCCTCCGTACACCGTACCTATAAATGGGACAAAAAACAGCATAGCAAAGAGAGCAAATGTTGTATTTTTCTTGATTTTTACTTTTGTTTTCATTTTTTTGAAAGATCCGACTATAAAAATTAGCTAGAGAGCCTTTGTAACATTTACGCGCACTGTGAAAAAGAAAATCATTAACAATACTGAAGGTAAAAACCGATTTTGGCTATTTTTATTTTTTTTCCTTATTTTTTCTTTACTTTTGATTTATGTTCCTTTTCTTTTTGCGAAACAACAAAAAAGAAAGAAAAAGAAGAGTACATACCTTGTTGTCGGGACCATCGGATCTTCGACCTTCTCTGTCGTAATCGGAGCCTCGGTGGAGATCGAGGGCGCAAGAATGGCGCAGCATTTGGGGTGGGCTCCTAGGGTTTTTTTCTTCGCGTGGGGGTGGGGGGATTAATTTGATGTTTGAGTTTTTTTTAGGGTTTTATAATGTTCATAAAACGACGTCGTTTGGGTCTGTTTCACTGGCCCCAAATACGACACCTTTTAGAGGTGTGACCTGATGACCCGACCCAAATGCGGCTAGATCCGCAGGTTTTGGCATGAGGAGGGATATTTGCGTGCCAAGTCCTTTTTCTTTTGTATCGTAGTTCAATCTAGTTTTTTGTTACTTTAATTTTGGTCATACAATTTTCTGTTGATTTTACTTCGATCCTTATTGGAACGCAGCGTTTTGGAGGGTAGGGATTAATTTCCCTTTTGACCCCTCTCTGTTATGCTCGCGTTCAATGGGGTTCGCATCTTTGTGTTTATTTCGAATTTGTTCTTAAATTTCTGTCTGGATTTCAAACTAGTCCTTCTGTTATTTTTGTACTCTTATAATTATTGCTATCATTATTATTATTATTATTATTATTACTATTATTATTTGTACTATTATTTATTATTATTACTATTAATAATAACGTTATTTGCTTATATATTTACCTATTATTTATATACATTATTTCACTCTATATGTATTATTGATTTAAGTTTCATTTAAAATTTTATATGTTATTATCTTTTTATAATATAATATCATTAATATTATTTGAATTTATTTTATTTGTTATCTTTATGTATATTCCATATAATTGTATACATTCTTTATGATATATATGTTTTAATGATTTTTATTCACTTTTTATATTTTCTATATTTTAAAGATTTATGAAAAAATATTTTTATATAATACTATTTTATATAGACATATATAATTCATATTAAATTATTTCTTATTTCTTTACATATGATTTATACCTTAAAACCTTATTTTATTATATACTTGGTTTATTTCAACTTTTTGCATATATTACTATATATATTAAGATTATCATTTCATATATATATATATATTACTTATTTAGACTAATATATATTATTTTGTATACTACTTATTTGATTTTTTCTTATGCAACATTTAATTTAAAATTCATGTGTACTTTTATTTTTAAGTTTTCATGTATATTATTTATCTTAAAATTTTCTTTTATACACATATAATTTATTACTTGTACATTGATGATTTCAAATGTTCTATCTTCCATTCTATTTTTTACTTTATTTTATTTGGTGTTTCTTTAATTAACTTTCAATTCATTTAGCTTTCCAACATTGATGTTAGAATTTGCATAATATGTGATATGAAAATATGATACTCATGTGTTTTGTATTGCTGGTACTTAAGTGAATGTTTCTCGTTTATTAGCGTACACTTTAGCTTGCTAATTATCACTTCGTGTTATACATTATCATTCATTCGAATTTTATTTCGTTCAAATGGTTGCATTTGGTTTAACTACTGAAACCGTCTTGTCCATAAATTTTCAAAATACTCGGTATCCATGATTCATGAGAAGATTGTGCCCTAACTTACTAGGCTTCAATTTTCCTTGTTGAATTTAAGTAATTGAGTATCTTTTTATTTTTTTTTACAAACATAAAAAAATTTCGAATCAAAACTTATCTCGAGAATTCGAAACATTGTGTCCTAACTCATTGGATATAACATTTCTATCAGTGCGATGATTTTGATTGGGTCCTTCTGCTTGGAATTTGGGGAGCTGTTAGTTATGCCCCGTTGCTAGTGCTTAGACAGTATAGGTCAAGGTAGTTTATACCCGCAACTCAGGGACTAGCTGAGTGTGAATTCTCATACAAGGGTGATGGTTACAAAAAGAAGATTCGAGAGATGTCCAATGCGTGGAACCAGACTCGTCGGATGAAGAGATTAGTCGTAGGTACAATGGCGACTCCTGAGTATGATGAATGGTGGGTTAGAAGAATCAATGATAATATTCCCAAGCCAAGTCAGGAAAATAGTCAGTCAATAGAGGAACATTTGCGGGTTGTCTCATTTGAGCTAGAAATCATAAGGCAAGATTTTGAAACAAGAAATGCAGAATTAGAAAAAAAAGATAGAACAAATGGAAGAAGAAAAGATGAACTTGAGATTAGACATAGATTTTCAGAAACTCGAAGTCAAAAAATTAAGAAAAGGGAAAAATAAGGCTAAAGAGGATTTAGATAGCTTAAGACAGATTAAAAGAAGCTGCGCCTATAAATGAGAATTGGCGGGTTGGGAAAAACTTTGGAGCAGTGGTGTGAAGAGATTCAAGAAGAAAAGAACAAGGCCGATGGATGGGAAAGGAAATTCCAAGAGGTTCAGACACGAAATGAGGCTTTAGAGAAGAGTTTGTCAGAGAACCGAAAGGAAAAAGGCAAACTAAAAGGTAGAGTGGCTGAGTTAGAAAGATCTCTCCATCAATATCGAAATCAGAATTTCGCAATAGAATTGAGAGCGAGCTTGAGCAAGATCGAAGAAATGAAAGAAAGAATAGAAGAGTTAGAATCGACATTGCAAAATTGCGAAATCCGGATTGAGTACCTGGAAACAAACGAAAATCATCAGAATGAGCAACTTCACGACTTTCAGAATCAAGTTAGAAATAGAGATGATATTATGGGAGAAGCTGTGGTTCAAATTCGAGAGGTAGCTGATCACCTACAGACTTTGGCAGTGCAAGCTAATACATTGAGCGTAAAGTATGAGCTGGAATCAAATCGGGGACAAGAGTTAGCCTCGTTACTTAGAAAGATTAGAGTTCTGAGAATTAGGGCAAAGCCTTATTTGTAGTTCATTTTATGTAAAGAAATTTGTTTTCTAGTAAAGTTTTCTAAATGAAATTTAATTAGAATCGACGCCTTTTTGCATTCATTTCATGCATTTGCATTACATGACATCATACGCATTAAAGTCCCTCAAAAGAGCCTAATTGATTAAAAATTATTTCAGTTAACCTGGAAACCAACCAACCAACCAAGCACCATTACGGTACACGAAAAAAAACCAAAGACATGGATCAAGGATTCGAAAAACTTGAACAATTCCAAAAGGAGATGCAAGACCAACTTCAGCTACAACTGCAAGACCAGTTAGATAAAATTTAGCAAGATATAATGAAAAAGATACTGGAATCTTAAAGAAATATGATGGCTAAGTTGACCCAACTATTGGCTGGGGGAAATGATAAAGGAAAGGGCCCTATGGCTAATGCTAAAGAAGGAGACAATGAAGGACCTCTCTATCCTCTAGGCTTTACCACTCCACAGGTGCAGACCCAAGCTGAGGTGCAACCATGCAAATCCTCTGTCACAATTAGGCCTCAACAGTTTCAGGCTGGTACCTCAATACCAATGAACTTCCAAGCCGGATCAGGCTCTAACCCTGGAGATAACCCTATTAATCCTGTTATCCCTGATTTAGACGAAGTGGCTAAAAAAGAGAAAACAAAGGAAGAATTGCCAAAACAACTAGAGTAAAGGTGTAAATGGCTTGAAGAAAAATTCAGGGCAATGGAAAGCACTGAGAATTATCATGGGATTGATGCCAAAGATTTGAGCCTGGTCCTGGATTTGGTACTCCCCTACAAATTCAAAATGCCAGAATTTGAGAAATACAATGGGACCAGTTGCCCTAAAGCTCATATTACCATGTTTTGTAGGCGTATGACTGGATATGTTAACAACGACCAACTGCTTATACATTGCTTTCAAGATAGCCTCAAAGGAGCAGCATCTAAGTGGTACAATCAATTGGGCCGTACCCAGATTAGTTCTTGGAGGGATTTAGCACAAGCATTTATGAAGCTTCCTGAATTTGCTGAAGAAATAACGGTCTAGCCCTCAATTTAGCCAAAATTGAGCCATCATTAGATAAGGTTAATCTCGTACTCATAGTTCTCAAAGCAAATAAAGATTTTCTGCTCAAGGCATCAGTAACTACATTAGCTTTTCCGAGGTGATAGTCAATCACTAGCTCATAGTCTTTTATTAGTTCGAGCCACCTTCGTTGTCGCAAATTCAGGTCTTTTTGATTCATTAAATACTTCAAACTCTTATGATCAATGAAGATTTGGCATTTCTCACCATACAAATAATGGCACCAAATTTTTAAAGCAAAAACAATGGCAGCCAATTCTAAATCATGCGTCAGATAATTCTTCTCATGCGGTTTCAGCTGTCTCGAAGCATAAGCTATTACTTTGCCCTCTTGCATTAACACACACCCAAGACCATTCAATGATACATCACTGTAAATTATAAACTCCTTCCCTGTCTGTGACAGCCCAAAATTGACCCTAGTCGGGAAGTGGTTTCGGGACCGCTAAACCGAGTCACTGAAATGTTTGAATGTGATATTTATTGTCTAGAATATGTAATTATGAATGTGTGAAAATTTCAAGCTTCAATTTAGTCGATTGCATGTGAATTTAGTCAATAGGACTTATGTGCGACATTTTTGAAATGTGATAGGTCGAAGCATAAGGACCTATTAGAGCATGAAATAAAAAGGGGGGACTTGCATGTCAAATTCCCCCTAACTAGTAGTGGCCGGCCATGACAAGCATGGTAGACCAAGTGTGATGGGCAAGACATGTCATAGACATGTTGTGTTGGTGCATCATGGGTGGAAAAAAATAAAATAAGGAGCATGGGCATAAAATAATGAAAGGGAAAATGATGAAAACAAAAAAAAAGTGTGTAGTTGTTCCCCCCCCCATTGCCGTGAGTTAAAGAAAAGAAAAGAGAAAATTTTGTTCATCCTTTTTCATCTTCATTTGGCCGAAAATTCAAAGGAATGAGGAAGGAGTTCTTGCTTCATGTTTGGTTTGGAAGAGGATTAGGAGGAGGTTTGGCCATACTTGTATCTAGATCAAGGTATGTTTGAGGTTGTGCCTTGAGATTCATGCATGCTTTTAGTTGCTAGCTTGAGTTCTAATTATCCCATGGTTCAAATCTTTGCTATGTCATGGGGATGATATTCGGCCTAGGTAGATTTTGTGTTAATGCCATTGCATGCTAAATATGAAGCTTGTTAATGATGCATGTGATGGTGGATTGATGATTCTTGAATCTTCTTTTTAGCATTTTTGAGTGAGCACATATGTGCATTGGTTGCTAGATGGAGAAGAATCGGCTAGCAAGTTGTGTGCTAAGGCCGAATATAATTTTTGTATATTAATGAGTAATGCATGTGTTAAATTGATGGAAAGGGAGAGGATGCTTTACTAGTGTATATATGTGTGTATTAGCCAAGTTTTGAACTTGAAACAAAAGGGTGTTTAGTCAATACAAGTGACCATACTTGTAGAATGTATTAAGTGTTGAAATCGGCCCCAACATAGACATGCATATTCGGCCATAGGAAGGAGATTGGTGTTGCATGTATTCGGTTAGAGGCAACCATATTGATGCTTTTGTCTTGGCTTAGAAAATTCGGCCAAGGAGGAAAAATTAGCTAAAATGTTGAGTTTGATTCATGATTCCGTACATATGTGACTTTAATGTCTAATGTATAAAAATGGGCTAAGTGCCTTGTGTTCCTCTTTCCGATGCTCAAATGATTAAATCAATTTATTTGTTTAATTAAGCTCAAGAGCAAAGGGGAACTAAATCCGATAAAGGGAAGGAAAAAGTGGTCGAATAGATATCGGAATCGTTCGACAACACCCGAGGTAAGTTCTTGAGTAAGAGAGCTTAAATTATGATTTGATTAGATCATGTTTTAAGCAAATTAAAATCATGCTCTTTGTGTGGCTATTGAGCCGAAATTGCAAGAATGATAAATGTCTTGTGTTTGAGTTTTGCTAACGAAAACGAAATACGAATGTGCCATGATTTATTGTTAAATGTGCATGGTTATTTGAATGATGTCCGGGCTAAGTCCCGAAGGCTTTGTGCTAAGTGACCATATCCGGACTAAGATCCGAAGGCATTTTGCGAGATACTAAATCCGGACTAAGATCTGAAGGCATTTGTGCGAGATACTAAATTCGGACTAAGATCCGAAGGCATTTGTGCGAGATACTAATTCCGGGCTAAGCCCGAAGGCATTTGTGCGAGTTACTAAATCCGAGTTAAGTCCCGAAGGCAATTGTGCGAGTTACTATAACCGGGCTATGTCCCGAAGGCATTTGAACGAGTAGCTATATCCGGTTAAATTCTGAAGGTACGTGATTTGGGAATGAATGATCTTGCTGTAAAAATTTCAGTAAATACTCTAGAAACATCCCAACATTGAGGTATGTTTCGTATGTGCTTGAATTTAGTTGAGCCCTTACAAATAAGTATTCGCTCAGTTGATAAACGAGCTACCGGCCTTTGGCTAAGTTGATCTTTTGTGTATGTACATAAGGGTTGGTAATGTGAAGCAAGTATGATATCAAAAATTTGTGCATATGAAATTTTTCGTTTAGCTATATGAATGCTATACTTTTGCTGTGCTGGAATTCCTTGCTCAAAACTTACTAAGCATAAATTGCTTACTCCGTTTCTTTGATCCTCTATTTTATAGATTTTGGTTCTCCAGCTATCAGACTCGGGATTTTGAAGTCGAAGTCGCCCACACTATCAAAGCCCCCCCCTTTTGGTACAATTTTGGTTGAACTTCGAAATGGCATGTATAGGACTACCCGTTTGTTGTGGGTCATTGACCCTTTGGACTTGTATAATTTTGGATAGCCATGCGAAAATGGCTTATATATGTTTGAGTGTAATGTTATAATCATTTGGCATGGATATGGTTATTGAGAGGTGTGGATAGGCTTGACAAGGATTGGCCATGGGAATGGTTAATCACTATCATAAATTGTGCTACTTATGCAAAAAGGGCTAGTTGAATCATGGAAACTATGAAATAGGTAAAGTCTACCTTAAAGGCAGATGCTGACAGCAGCAGTGATGTAGATTTGGAAATTCACTAAAAATAGTAGGAATGGAATTAAATAGTGAATAAATTATGTAAACGAACCTTGATGAATCTATTTTCATAGGAAAGTAACGAAACAATCATATGGACAGTATGTTAGGAGATATTCAGGTTCTTGTGAGACAGGGCCAGAACGGTTTCTGGATTTCCTGTTCCGACTTTGGAAATTCATTATAAATTAACCAGAGACAATTAGGAGTCAAGCCATATATTTATAGATTCCTCTCTGAGTCTATTTTCTATAGAAACAAACGGCATCAGTATTGAAGCCCTGTACAGGTAGATATCCAAGTCGTAATGCGCAAAGGTCAGGGTAGTCGATTCCTATAACATGGGAGACTTTGACTAATAAACTGTACTAATTTTCCTGACCAAAAATTCTAGAAAAAATATGTAGATGGGCATATGAGTCTAGTTTCAGGGAAAATTTACGGAACTGGATTCCAAGTTTCTGAACTCAAGATATGATTTTTAAAGCGACTATTACGCAGATTGGCAGTGTCTGGAAAATTTTTAAAGTTTGTTAACACCTCGTGTTCGACTCCGGTGACGGTCTCGGGTTCGGGGTGTTACACTGTCTCAGGTTGTACCAACACTACCGCCTCAGTCAATAATGGCTTCAATTTCTCGAAACATTGTTGACATTTATCGATCCATTCAAACTTGACATTCTTTTGCAGTAACTTAGTCATAGGAGAAGCAATCATCGAGAATCCCTTGACAAAACGTCTGTAATACCCGGCTAAGCCCAGAAAGCTTCTAACCTCGAACACATTCTTTGGTGGTTCCCAATCAACAATTGCTGAGATTTTGATTGGATCAACCCAAATACCCTCTCTTGAAACTATATGTCCCAAGAATCCGACCTCACGAAGCCAAAACTCACTTTTGCTGAATTTAGCATACAATTTCTTCTCTCCCAGAATCTGCAACACAGTTCTCAAATGTTTGGCGTGCTCGGATTCATCCCAGGAATAAATTAAAAATATCATCTATGAACACCACCATGAACTTATCCAGATACGGTCGAAAAATTCGGTTCATCCGATCCATAAAAATAGTCGGAGCATTAGTTAAACCAAAAGGCATCACCAGAAATTCGTAGTGTCCATACCTCGTTCTGAAAGCAGTCTTTTGCACATCTGACTCTCTAACTCTCAACTGATAGTAACCAGATCTCAAATCAATCTTTGAAAACACTGTTGCTCCCTTTATTTTGTCAAACAAATCATCCATTCTCGGCAAAGGATACTTGTTCTTTATAGTCACTTTGTTGAGCTGACGATAGTCAATACAAAGTCTCATAGAGCCGTCTTTCTTTTTCACAAATAATACAGGAGCACCCCAGGGAGAAAAACTCAGTCTCACAAATCCTTTATCTGTCAACTCTTGTAATTGAGCTTTTAATTCTTTCAACTCAGTCGGAGCCATCCGATTCAGAGCAATAGAAATCAGTGCAGTACCAGGTAACAAGTCAATAGCAAACTCAACTTCTCTAATCAGAGGTAACCTAGGCAATTCCTCTGGAAATACGTCCGAAAATTCACAGACTACCGGCATGGTTCAAGCTTCGACCCAGTTATACCAGTATTCAACACATAAGAAAGATAAGCTTCACATCCTTTTCTCATGTATTTCTGAGCAGACATGTGCGAGATCACCATAGGTAATTTATTCAGCTCATCTGCTTCAACCCGAAGAATTTCACCATTTTCACATTTCAATTCAAGGATTTTCTATCTACAATTTACCTTGGCATCATGCAATATCAACCAATCCATCCCCAAAATAACATCAAACTCATCAAATGGTCACAACATCAAATTAGCTAGGAAACAGTGACCTTGAATCACCAAAGGACAATTCTTGCAAACCTTATCGACTAAGACTTATTTGCCTAAAGAATTTGATACTTTAACCAAAAATTCAGTATTTTCAATAGAAAAATTCTTATTAGATACTAAATTCACACATACATATGAATGAGTAGACCCAGGGTCAATCAAAGCAACAACATCAATATCATGAAGAGAAAATGTACCAGTAATCACGTCAGGAGATGATGCATCCTCACGAGCACGTATGGCATAAGCTTTGGCAGGAACTCTAGTTTTTGGTCTCCCAACTGTATCTTTCACCACACTTTTACTGCTAACTTTGCTTCCAACATTTCTCGGTGGTCTACCTCTACTAACAGTATCACCCGATCCAACTCTCTGTAATCTTTCTTCTTCTATCCTCTCAGGACAATCTTTTATATAGTGCTCTTGAGAACCACACCTGAAATAGGCTCGTCTAAATACCCAACACTCACCAACATGTTGCCTGCCACACTGTTGACACTCAGGCCTATTATTCCCCACATTGCCCACACTTGCCATTGAAGTAACTTGAGTTTTAACACCGGAGTATGACTTCCCTCGATCTCTACGTGAATACCCAGCTGAACTAGTTGATCGTGGATTCATCTCTTTAAGCTTCTTTAATTGGGATTGAAATGTATTGCTCATTGACCTCTTTCTTATACCTCGAGCTTCAATCTCTGATTTTTCTTTTCTTTACTCAGTTTCTCAGCCTTGCAGGCTCGATCAACCAGTACTATAAATTCCTTCAACTCTAAAATCCCAACATACAATCTCATATCTTCATTTAACCACTCTTCGAATCTTTTGCACATGATGGCTTCCATGGACACACATTCCTGGGCATATTTGCTGAGCCTAACAAACTCCCTTTCATATTCTGCCATAGACATTCGGCCCTGCTTCAATTCAAGAAACTCCTTGCGTTTTTTATCAATAAACCATTGGCTTATTTACTTCTTTCTGAATTCTTCCTGGAAGAAATCCCATGTAACTCTTTCTTTCAGGACCACAGATACTAGTGTTTTCCACCAACGGTATGCTGAATCCTTCAGTAAGGATATAGCACATTTTATGCATTCCTCGGGAGTACAAGATAGCTCATCAAAAACCCGAATAGAGTTTTCAAGCCAAAACTCTGCTTTTTCTGGATCATCATCTATATTTGCCCTGAAACATGATTTAAGCAAATTAAAATCATGCTTTTTGTGTGGCTATTGAGCCGAAATTGCAAGAATGAGCCGAAATTATGATTTGATTAGAAGTCAAGCCATATATGTATAGATTCCTCTCTGAGTCTATTTTCTATAGAAACAAACGGCATCAGTATTGAAGCCCTGTACAGGGAGATATCCAAGTCGTAATGCGCAAAGGTCAGGGTAGTCGATCCCTGTAACATGGGAGACTTTGACTAATAAACTGTACTAATTGGCCTGACCAAAAATTCTAGAAAAAAATATGTAGATAGGCATATGAGTCTAGTTTCAGGGAAAATTTACGGAACTGGATTCCGAGTTTCTGAACTCAAGATACGATTTTTAAAGCGACTATTACACAGATTGGCAGTGTCTGGAAAATTTTTAAAGTTTGTTAACACCTCGTGTTCGACTCCGGTGACGGTCTCGGGTTCGGGGTGTTACACTGTCTCAGGTTGTACCAACACTACCGCCTCAGTCAATAATGGCTTCAATTTCTCGAAACTTTGTTGACATGAAACATGATTTAAGCAAATTAAAATCATGCTTTTTGTGTGGCTATTGAGCCGAAATTGCAAGAATGAGCCGAAATTATGATTTGATTAGGAGTCAAGCCATATATGTATAGATTCCTCTCTGAGTCTATTTTCTATGTAAACGAACCTTGATGAATCTATTTTCATAGGAAAGTAACGAAACAATCATATGGACAGTATGTTAGGAGATATTCAGGTTCTTGTGAGACAGGGCCAGAACGGTTTCTGGATTTCTTGTTCCGACTTTGGAAATTCATTATAAATTAACCAGAGACAATTAGGAGTCAAGCCATATATGTATAGATTCCTCTCTGAGTCTAGTTTCTATAGAAACAAACGGCGTCAGTATTGAAGCCCTGTACAGGGAGATATCCAAGTCGTAATGCGCAAAGATCAGTGTAGTCGATCCCTGTAACATGGGAGACTTTGACTAATAAACTGTACTAATTGGCCCAACCAAAAATTCTAGAAAAAAATATGTAGATGGGCATATGAGTCTAGTTTCAGGGAAAATTCTGGATTCTGAGTTTCTGAACTCAAGATATGATTTTTAAAGCGACTAGTACGCAGATTGGCCGTGTCTGGGAAAATATTTTTTTAAAGTCTGTTAACACCTCGTGTTCGACTCCGGTGACGGTCTCGGGTTCGGGGTGTTACATTTGATTGGTATCAGAGCTACGGTTTAGTCGATTCTAGGACTACCGTAATGCGTTGGGTCTAGCTATACATGCCATTTTATGTGATTATTTGATAGTGTGGTGATTTCTGACATTTGCAAATGTGTTTATTTATAGTAATGGATCCCGATCCCGACCGAGCGGTAGCTGATGATCTTGAGAGTGTAGCGCCTGCTCCCGCACAAGGGACAGCGCCAGCAGACTCTCAACCTAATGCTAGTAACCCGAATGATGAAGCTAGACAAGCTTTCTATAGCGTGATGAACGATTGGTTCAACCAATACATTCGAACTAATACGGCTGTTCCACAACCTCCCTTCTCGACTAATACAACCCCCGCACCTACAATACCTCCGGTAACTGACCAAATAAGGTCAAATAAGCCCCCAGTTGACAGAATCTGAAAACATGGGGCTACTGAATTTAAAGCTACGCGACGATGCCGAGCAAGCTGAATTTTGGTTGGACAACACTATCCGGGTACTCGATGAGCTATCTTGTACACCCGATGAATGCCTAAAGTGTACTATCTCCTTGCTACGTGATTCTGCCTACTATTGGTGGAGTACTCTGACTTCTGTTGTGCCCCGAGAGCAAGTAACTTGGGAGTTTTTCCAAACTGAGTTTCGGAAAAAGTATATCAGTCAGAGATTTGTTGATCAAAAACGGAAGGAATTTCTTGAGCTTAAGCAAGGTTCCATGTCGGTTACTGATTACGAGTGAAAATTTGTTAGACTTAGCAAATACGCTCGGGAATGTGTTTCATTCGAGGCTATCATGTGTAAACGCTTCGAGGATGGGCTGAATGAAGATATAAAAATGTTCGTTGGCGTTCTTGAAATACGAGAGTTCGTAGTACTTGTCGAGCGAGCTTGTAAAGCCGAAGAGCTTAGAAAAGAAAAACAAAAAGTTGATGTGGGAACTGGAGAGTTTCATAAAAGATCCTCGGGAAAGTCTCTTCAATAGGCATCGAAGAAATTTCGAGATGATGTGGGCCGGACTAGAGGCACTTCGGGCCTTTTTAGACGAGATCGTGATCGACCACCTGTGGGTACACGAGGCACTTCGGTCGCCAGTGTTGGGAATGAACGTCGAGACAGAACGAAATGTCGATATTGTGGTAAATGGCATTCGGGGAGTTGTAGATTCCCTGACCGCTCCTGTTACAAGTGCGGATCAGTTGACCACTTCATTAAAGATTGCCTGAGGTTGTCTGAACAGAATGTAAATCAGAGTGGGAAACCGGGTGCTACCACTGCTCGAGGTAGACCATCTGGAAATACGGGCAATGCTAGTGGTAGTCAGAGAGGATCTAGAGATGCTACGACCAGATCCGAGGCTCGTGCGCCTGCTAGAGCTTATGCTATACATGCCCGCGAGGATGTTTCTTCGCCTGATGTTATTACCGGTACTTTTACTCTCTTTGATACTAATGTAATTGCTTTGATTGACCCCGGTTCTACTCATTCTTACATATGTGAAACCTTAGCATCCAGTAAGACTTTACCTATTGAGTCTACTGAGTTCGTAATTCAGGTGTCAAATCCCTTGGGTCGTTACGTGCTTGTCGACAAAGTGTGTAAGGAATGTCCCCTAGTAATTCGAGGTTCCTGTTTTCCGGCGGACTTGATGCTTTTGCCATTTGATGAATTTGATGTTATTCTTGGTTTGGATTGGCTGACCGCGCATGATACAGTTGTGAACTGCAAAAGCAAGACTATTGATTTGAGGTGCGCAAATAACGAGATAATCCGAGTTGAGTCTACGGACTTAAAGGGGTTGCCAGCTGTAATATCCTCAATGTTGGCCCAGAAATATGTAAGAAAAGGGTGCGAAGCATACCTTGCGTATGTACTTGATGACAAAGAATTAGAAAAGAAACCCGAATCTGTGCCGGTGGTTTGTGAATACCCGAATGTTTTTCCTGAAGAATTACCGGGTTTACCACCTGTTCGGGAGATAGAGTTTGGTATTGAGCTTGTACCTGGGACTACGCCGATTTCGATGGCTCCGTATCGTATGGCACCAACTGAGTTAAAAGAGTTGAAAGCTCAGTTGCAAGAATTGACGGATAGAGGTTTTGCTCGACCAAGTTTCTCACCTTGGGGTGCACCAGTATTGTTCGTGAAAAAGAAGGACGGAACCATGAGGTTGTGCATTGACTATTGTCAACTGAATAAAGTGACGATAAAGAACAAATATCCGTTACCGTGTATCGATGATTTGTTCGACCAACTGAAGGGAGCCTCAGTGTTCCCAAAAATAGATTTGAGATCGGGCTATTATCAGTTGCGAATTCGAGATTCGGACATACCCAAAACTGCCTTCAGAACGAGATATGGTCACTATGAATTCTTAGTGATGCCGTTTGGGCTCACTAATGCCCCTGCGGTATTTATGGATTTGACGAATCGGATCTTCAGACCATATTTGGATCGGTTCGTAGTTGTGTTCATTGATGACATCTTGGTCTATTCAAGAGATGAGACCGAACATGCTGAGCACCTGAGACTAGTGTTGCAAATTTTACGGGATAAGCAGTTATATGCTAAGTTCAGTAAGTGTGAGTTCTGGTTAAGAGAGGTTAGCTTCTTGGGTCATGTGGTATCCGCATCGGGTATTCGAGTTGACCCGAGCAAAATTTCAGCCATACTTAACTGGAAGCCTCCAAGAAATATTACCGAAGTTCGGAGCTTCCTGGGGCTCGCCGGTTATTACCGACGATTTGTCAAAGGTTTCTCGATGATAGCCACACCAATGACGAAGCTACTTCAAAAGGATGTTAAGTTCGAATGGACAGAGAAATGTCAGAAAAGTTTCGATCAACTGAAAACTTATTTGACTGAAGCTCCAATTTTAGTGCAACCCGAATCAGGCAAAGAGTTTGTCATTTATAGTGACGCATCCCTACTTGGGTTGGGTTGCGTATTGATGCAAGAAGGTCGAGTGGTGGCCTATGCATCGAGACAATTAAAGCCACATGAGAAAAATTATCCGACCCATGATCTTGAACTAGCTGCCATCGTATTTGCTTTAAAAATATGGCGACATTACTTATTTGGTGAAAAGTGCCATGTATTTTCGGATCACAAAAGTCTCAAATATTTGATGACTCAAAGAGACTTAAATCTGCGACAAAGACTTTGGCTTGAGTTGTTGAAAGATTACGAGCTTGTCATTGATTACCACCCGAGAAAAGCTAATGTGGTTGCGGACGCCTTAAGCCAGAAATCATTGTTTGCTTTACGAGCGATGAATGTGCACTTGTCTGTTCTACCCGACAATGTGTTAGTAGCTGAATTAAAAGCCAAACCATTATTGATTCATCAAATTCGTGAAGCCCAGAAAGTTGATGATGAATTGGTTGCAAAACGGGCTGAGTGTGTTCCGAACAAGGAATCGGAGTTTCAAATTGATGATGATGATTGTTTGAGGTTCAGAAGTCGTTTGTGCGTTCCAAGGAATTCGGAACTCACTTCGATGATTCTGAACGAAGCCCATTGTAGCCGAATGTCAATTCACCCGGGGAGTACGAAAATGTACAACGATTTGAAACGTTGGTTTTGGTGGCATGGTATGAAATGAGACATCTCCGACTTCGTTTCGAGATGTTTAATATGTCAACAAGTGAAAGCGAAACATCAAGTGCCTTCAGGATTACTTCAGCCGATCATGATACCCGAGTGGAAATGGGATCGAGTCACAATGGACTTTGTGTCTGGACTGCCATTGTCAGCAAGTAAGAAGGATGCGATTTGGGTTGTTGTCGATAGACTGACTAAGTCGACTCACTTTATCCCCGTGCGTACAGATTTTACATTGGATAAACTAGCCGAATTGTATGTTTCTCATATTGTGAGATTACACGGGGTACCTATTTCTATTGTGTCGGATAGAGATCCAAGATTCACCTCGCGATTTTGGAGGAAATTGCAAGAAGCTTTGGGTACCAAGCTGCATTTTAGCACTGCTTGTCATCCCCAAACCGATGGTCAATCTGAGCGGATAATTTAGATACTTGAGGATATGTTGAGATGTTGCATCCTCGAGTTCAGTAGTTCATGGGAACGGTATTTACCTTTGATTGAATTCGCTTACAACAAGAGTTTTCAATCAAGTATTAAGATGGCACCTTACGAGGCTTTGTATGGTCGTAAATGCCGTACACCATTGTTTTGGACCGAGCTCGGTGAAAGTAAAATTTTCGGAGTTGATTTGATTAAGGATGCCAAACAGAAAGTAAAGGTAATCCGTGAAAGTCTGAAAGCAGCCACAGATCGTCAAAAATCTTATGCGGATTTGAAACGAAAAGACATTGAATATCAGGTGGGAGATAAAGTGTTTCTTAAAGTTTCTCCTTGGAAAAAGGTACTCAGATTTGGCCGTAAGGGCAAGTTGAGCCCGAGATTCATTGGGCCGTACGAAATCTCCGAACGAGTTGGTCCGGTTGCGTATAGATTGATTTTGCCCCCTGAACTTGAAAAGATTCACGATGTCTTTCATGTTTCGATGCTTCGACGTTATAGATCCGATCCGTCACATGTGATTAATCCCTCAGAAGTTGAAATTCAATCTGACTTGAGTTATGAAGAAGAACCGATTCGTATCCTAGTTCGTGAAGTGAAAGAGTTGCGAAACAAAAGGGTTCCGTTAGTTAAGGTGTTATGGCTCAAACACGGGATCGAGGAAGCTACTTGGGAAACCGAGAGCTCGATGAAAGAACGATACCCAAACCTATTTACTGGTAAGATTTTCGGGGACGAAAATTTCTTAAGTGGGGGAGAGTTGTGACAGCCCAAAATTGACCCTAGTCGGGAAGTGGTTTCGAGACTGCTAAACCGAGTCACTGAAATGTTTGGATGTGATATTTATTGTCTAGAATATGTAATTATGAATGTGTGAAAATTTCAAGCTTCGATTTAGTCGATTTCATGTGAATTTAGTCAATAAGACTTATGTGCGACATTTTTGAAATGTGATAGGTCGAAGCATAAGGACCTATTAGTGCATGTTATAGAAATGGTGGGTTTGCATGTCAAATTGCCCAATATTTGAGCTAGTGGTCGGCCATGCTATGAGTGGAAACATGTCACAAACATGTTATGTTAGTGATGTATGTTAGGAACAATAAAATAAGGAGTATGGGTAATAAAGAAATGGAAAAAGGAAGGAATGTGTGTGATTGTTCTTCCCCTCTCCATTGCCGTGAATGTAAGAAAGAAAACAAAAAGAAAAAAAGTGTCCATCTTTCTTCATTTCTCTTGGCCGAATGTTCTAAGGAAGAAAGAAAAAAAAAACAAGTTGTGTTCTTTGGTTCTTCTTAGCTGAATTGAAAGGAAGAAGAAGGGAGTGAAGCAATCGGTCATCTTAGGTCACTATTAAGGTAAGGAAGTTTGTACTAGCTTTTGAAATTTTAGTTGATATTGAGTGAGTTATCAAGTGATTTTTGTAAACCATGTTAAAATTTTGATTTTGGGGGTGAGTATGGTTTTCGGCTATAAAAGATTAATAAGGGTGATGATTGTGTTTCATGCAAAACTTAGATTAATAATGGTAGTTGCTTACATCTTGATATCTATGAGTTCCTTTCTTGGCTCTACCATAGACCCACGAAGTATATGTTTAGTTGGTGTTGTTGGAGGTTTATGATAGAAGCTAATGAGTGAGAGTTTGATAGGTACTATGAGGTTAAACTTCATGAGATTGTAAGCTTGTAAGTTGGATGATGAAATTCATGCTTTGTGAAGGTAAATGGTGTAGAAGGAGCATTCGGCCATGAAAACAAAAAAAAAGGGGAAATTTATGATGAATTAAGTTGGAAGCTATTATAATGTACTTGTGCATTCGGGTATGGGATGAAAAAAAAATATATGAGATGGCTATAATCAGCCTTGTGATTCGGCTTTTGCATATATATATATTTGCACATGGTGTATTGGTATGATACATATATATGTCATCCCAAGGTATATGTTTATATATGGTGATGGTTTACTTATGGAGTAAATGATGGATGCATATTGAGTTGTAATATGTAATGCATTAGTTAGTAAAATGTATGTCATTTATATGTGGTACTAAGTATATAATTGGCCTCAACATAGACATGCATATTCGGCCACATGAGATGGATTGGCGTTGCATGTATTCGGTTAGAGGCAAGCATATTAATGCTTATATCTTGGCTTAGACAATCGGCTAAAAGGAGTGTGGGATAATATGTTGAGTTGATGCATGATTTCACATGTATGTGACTTTAATGTCTAATGTATAAATATGAGCTAAGTGCCTTGTGTTCCTCATTTTGATGCTCAAATGATTAAATCAATTTATTTGTCTAATTAAGCTCAAGAGCAAAGGGGATCTAAATCCGATAAAGGGAAGGAAAAAGTGGTCGAATAGCTATCGGAATCATTCGACAACATCCGAGGTAAGTTCTTGAGTAAGAGAGCTTAAATTATGATTTGATTAGATCATGTTTTAAGCAAATTAAAATCATGCTTTTTGTGTGGCTATTGAGCCGAAATTGCAAGAATGATAAATGTCTTGTGTTTGAGTTTTGCTAACGAAAACGAAATACGAATGTGCCATGATTTATTGTTAAATGTGCATGGTTATTTGAATGATGTCCGGGCTAAGTCCCGAAGGCTTTGTGCTAAGTGACCATATCCGGACTAAGATCCGAAGGCATTTGTGCGAGATACTAATTCCGGGCTAAGCCCGAAGGCATTTGTGCGAGTTACTAAATCCGGGTTAAGTCCCGAAGGCAATTGTGCGAGTTACTATAATCGGGCTATGTCCCGAAGGCATTTGAACGAGTAGCTATATCCGGTTAAATTCCGAAGGTATGTGATTTGGGAATGAATGATCTTGCTGTAAAAATTTCAGTAAATACTCTAGAAACATCCCAACATTGAGGTATGTTTCGTATGTGCTTGAATTTAGTTGAGCCCTTACAAATAAGTATTCGCTCAGTTGATAAACGAGCTACCGGCCTTTGGCTAAGTTGATCTTTTGTGTATGTACATAAGGGTTGGTAATGTGAAGCAAGTATGATATTGAAAAATTGTGCATATGAAATTATCCGTTTAGCTACATGAATGCTATACTTTTGTTGTGCTGGAATTCCTTGCTCAAAACTTACTAAGCATAAATTGCTTACTCCGTTTCTTTGATCCTCTGTTTTATAGATTTTGGTTCTCCAGCTATCGGACTCGGGATTTTGAAGTCGAAGTTGCCCACACTATCAAAGCCCCCCCCTTTTTGGTACAATTTTGGTTGAACTTTGAAATGGCATGTATAGGACTACCCGTTTGTTGTGGGTCATGGACCCTTTGGACTTGTATAATTTTGGATAGCCATGCGAAAATGGCTTATATATGTTTGAGTATAATGTTATAATCATTTGGTGTGGATATGCTTGACAAGGATTGGCCATGGGAATGGTTAATCACTATCATAAATTGTGCTATTTATGCAAAAAGGGCTAGTTGAATCATGGAAACTATGAAATAGGTAAAGTTTACCTTAAAGGCAGATGCTGACAACAGCAGTAATGTAGATTTGGAAAATCACTAAAAATAGTAGGAATGGAATTAAATAGTGAATAAATTATGTAAACGAACCTTGATGAATCTATTTTCATAGGAAAGTAACGAAACAATCATACGGACAGTATGTTAAGAGATATTCAGGTTCTTGTAAGATAGGGCCAGAACGGTTTCTGGATTTCCTGTTCTGACTTTGGAAATTCATTATAAATTAACCAGAGACAATTAGGAGTCAAGCCATATATGTATAGATCCTTCTCTGAGTCTAGTTTCTATAGAAACAAACGGAATCAGTATTGAAGCCCTGTACAGGGAGATATCCAAGTCGTAATGCGCAAAGGTCAGTGTAGTAGATCCCTGTAACATGGGAGACTTTGACTAATAAACTGTACTAATTGGCCCAACCAAAAATTCTAGAAAAACATATGTAGATGGGAATATGAGTCTAGTTTCAGGGAAAATTTACGGAACTGGATTCTGAGTTTCTGAACTCAAGATATGATTTTTAAAGCGACTAGTACGCAGATTGGCCGTGTCTGGGAAAATATTTTTTTAAAGTCTGTTAACACCTCGTGTTCGACTCCGGTGACGGTCTCGGGTTCGGGGTGTTACACTCAGCCCCTTGCTTTCGGATTTTATCAACTGGAGGTTTACTCAATCTTACCAAATCAACACCTTGTAGAGCTACGGGGACTGGTTGAGGAATAGGAGGGGGTGCAGGAGGTTGAACATTCAGGTTTGCATGAACAAATTCTGTATACCGATTGTTCACCATATGAAGAAAGGCTTCTTGAGCCTCATCCTGACTTTGTGTTTCATGTCTGCTTTCCTCAAGCGCGGTCCCTTGAGCGGAAGCCGGCACATTACTTTCCACATCATCCATTACAGCTCGGTCGGGTTCCATTTACTATAAAAATATAAACACAATTTGAAATGTCAGAAATCATCACACTATCACAATATTTTTATGGCATGTATAGATAGACTTTCATGCATATTCTGCTAGTCCGAGAACCGACTAAACCATAGCTATGATACCACTAAATGTAACACCCCTTACCCGTGTTCCTTACCGGAACAGAGTGTGAGGTATTACTAGAACTCAAATACTCGTAATTGTTCCAATTGAGATACTTTATTACAATTTTTTTTTAAATTTTGGCAGCATTTCTGCTTATTTTTACATAAAATCCCCTGCAAATTTCAAGATTTCAGCCAAACCAATTCCAATAATTCAACCAATACATTTATATATATTTAAACACAGTGAAATCATTTACAACATTCTAGGTAACCTTGTTAGTAATTTAAAGAAAAACAACCTTTCAATTTATCTCCAGTAACATTTTAAACCATATAATAATTAATAGATATATATATTATATATCACTTTACATTAAGTCATCTATACATGCCATAATTCAAAAGTAATGGTTACAAAATACCAAAAGATGTAGATAGTGTGGATGGTATTCCACTCTGTCCAATTTCCGAGCTGTACTGATATCACTATAAAACAAAGAAAAGTAAGAGGAATAAGCATATAGCTTAGTAAGTAAGCATATGACAAATAAACAAATTTCTAACATGATTTCAATGAAACATAATTTTATTCACACATAAATTTCATTGTTTGTTCAATTTCCAGCAAGTTGTTTTTCTGCGTCATGATCACTATTTTATTTTTATCTAGAGCTATCGGGATCCAAATTAAGTTCTGTAAATTTTCCTTGAAACTAGACTCCTATAGCTTTCTGCCATAAAAGTTTCAGAATTTTTGGTTTAGTCAATTAGTACAGTTTATTCTTTAAACCTTCCCCTGTTTCACAGATTGACAGCTCTAACCTCTCTTTACTAAACTTTACTTAACTCTTTGTAAAAATTTCAAAAAATGTTATTGTTTATTTCTCTTGAAAATAGACTCATTGAGGAATTCAAGCATGTAAAGTTTAGTTCATAATTATATTTTTACAATTTTTGGTGATTTTCCAAAGTTGAAATAGGGGATTTCGAAATCAATTCAACCCTGTCTCACTAAAATTTAAATATCCCAAAATATATAACTCTTTTTCTTTCTCTGTATCTTTCATGTGAAAATAGTCTCATTCATATTCAATTTTATAAATTACAACCTCTAATTCAATTTCCACCATTTATGGTGTTTTTTAAAAGTTGCTCAACTTCTGTTATTCAAAACTGTTTTATTTCTAAATTTACTCTTTTGTAGTTTTGATATTTCATACCATTTTACACATGGGTCGACTAAGTATCAAACCCAATATTCCTCACATAATCTTGTCCATTTCGTATATACATTCACCTTTCCAATTTCCCTGTTGAACACTCGGAATATTATCCGTTACTCGGTGGATTCATCACTTAGCAACCACCATAAATTCATTGATACGGGGAATCAGCACATAGCAACCTCTTTCACAATTAAGGATTTGGTGGAATCAGCACTTAGCAACCACCTTTATATTCAGTGATACGGGGAATCAGCACCTAGCAGCCCCATTCACAATTAAAAATACGGTGGATTCAGCACATAGCAACCACCATTATATTCAACGATACGGGGAATCAGCACTTAGCAACCCCTTTCACAATTAAAAATACGGTGGGATCAACACTTAGCAATCACCTTTATAGTCAATAATTTGGGGAATTAGCACTTAGCAACCCCTTGGGGAATCAACACTTAGCAACCCATTTTTATTCAATGTATCAGCCTATTCTGAGTGTTCAACTAGAAACCTTGTTTTTCAACATCTTACCACCTTTCCCAACTTAACCACATTTTTAGGATCTATATCCAATATTTATTCTATAATCAATCAGATCTCAACAACATATTGAATAACATTAAAATATTACATTAATTCATATGCATACTTACCTCGGTGCAAAATATTGTAATTTCGCAATTTACTCCACGATCTTTTCCTTTCTCCGTTTGACATTGTCTTCTCGTCTTTCTTGATCTATAATAGGAAATTTAGCTTATTTAATATTCACATTTACTAAAACAGTCCTCGACTCAACTTTTTGCAAAATTACAATTTTGTCCCAAAACTTTTGCATATTTACATTTTTGTCCCAAAGCTCGAAAATTGAATTTCACTCCTTATTCTTATGTTTTACAACATTCTAAACACTTTTTCCTTCTATGGAAATATCAAATTCTCACTCTAACACGTACTTATGAACATTAAAAATTTTTAACGATTTTATCAATTTACCCGTTTTCACTTAAAATCGCTTAGCAAAAGTTGTTTAACATCATTTCTAGCTTCATATTCTACCATAAAACAGCAAAATAAATACACTTCACCTATGAATATTTTTCCAAATATGAACCCTAACATGAATTATTGGTAGAATAACCTAAACCGAACTACGAGGATCTCGAATATGCGAAGAACATTAAAAACGGGGCTAAGATGCACTTACTATGAGCTTGAGAAAGTGAAGAAACCCTAGCTATGGTGTCTTCCAAAATTTGGCAGCAACTAATGAAGATGAGCTCCATTTTTCCATCTTTTTCCCATTTTAATTCTTTTTTATTACCAAATGACTAAAATGCCCTTACTTAAAAAAATCTATTTCACAAATCCTATGCCCATTTTTGTCCATCAATTAACTAATGGTCTAATTACCACATAAGGACCTCCAATTTAAAATTTCATAACAATTGGACACCTCTAACATGTAGAACTCAATTTTTGCTCTTTTACAATTTAGTCATTTTGACTAAATTGAGTGCCCAAGCGTCGAAATTTTCGAACGAAAATTTTACGAAATTTTTTCATGAAATTATAGAGCATAAAAATATAATGATAACAATATTTTCTCTCGCCAGATTTGTGGTCTCGAAACCACTGTTTCGACTTGGCCCAGAGTCGGGCTGTTACAAGCCCAGTCTATACATGGCCACGAACACGCCTGAGTGTCTAGGTCGTGTAGTATACATGGTCGTGTGCCAGGCCATGTGTACGATGCCTTCACTTCTCCCATGCCCGTGTCAGAGGCCGTGTGGGGCACACGGTCTCACACATGCCCATATGACAGGCCGTGTCTCACACACGGTCGTGTCTCTTGCCCATGTAACTCACTAACTTGCAATTAAGTTTGGAAAATTAGCTCCAGTATTCACATGGCCTAGGACACGCCCATGTGCCTCTAGGATTTGTGTGCCACATGGTCGTGTCTCCAAGCCGTGTGGACCACCTCAGGCCGTGTAACCTTAAAAAATTTGAAAAATTAAGTCCCAGGACTCACACAGCCTAGGATACGCCTGTATGTCCAGGCCATGTGTGTCACACAGCCATGTCGCCAAGCCGTGTGACTCACTGTCGAATGCCCCATTGTGCACACGGCCTAGGACACGGGGTCAAAGTATTTTTTTTAAATTTAATTTAATTAATTTAAAAATAACATGAAATAAAGTTAAAAGAATTAGCAGAATGTTAAATACTCAAGTTGCCTCTCGAAAAGCGCTTATTTAGAATCTAAGCTTGACTTACCTTTTTTGTGCAAGGTTACGGTGGTTCTCAAAGCCGAAGCTTCTCTTTCTCGTCATCAATTTTATTACCAGCATAAGGTTTGAGTCGAGTATTGTTTACCTTAAATGTGCAGAACTTAGAAAGAGTTACCTTGACTGTACTGTATGGAAAGACATTCAGTATAGTAAATGGGTTTGATCCATTTGCCTCAAGCACCGAAGGGGAAATTCGTGGATTTGTTTTGTCCAGCATACCTTGTCCCCAGCCTTAAATTGGTTTGTTCCATTCACATGTTCCTCATAGCGTCGCTTTGGCTTTTCATTTTTTTTCCCAGTTTCTCCTTGACATGTGTTCGCCATTCATCTAGTTCATCGATTTTCACCATTCGTTGTTCATAAGTTGTTCTATTTCTGTCACCTTGACTAAAACATGGCTCCATCATGTTTTCACGAGGAATTTCCAGCAAAGAAGGTTAAGCCACATAGTTACTGACATTCACAAAACATTTAAAATCTTCTCGATCCCTAGAGACTCTTACAGAATCACGTGCTTAGAGAATAATCTTCTCGTCACTTACACAAAGCACAAGTTCACCCGTACCAACATCTATTATAGAGTTCTAAAAGTTGTTCAAAGGGGGTGACCTAAAATCAATGGTACGTCACTATCCTTATCCATGTCTAACACAACAAAGTCAACGGGGAATATGAATTTGTCAATTTTTACAAGCACATCCTCAATAATACCCCTAGGATATCTAATGGTTCTATCCTCTAGTTGAATACTCGTCCTAGTTTGTTTGGGTTTCCCCAGACCTAATTGTTTAAACATTTTATAAGGCATGACATTAATACTAGCCCCCAAATCATCCAAAGCATTATCAATATTTAAACTACCAATTAAACAAGGAATAGTAAAACTCCCTGGATCTTTTAGTTTGTTGTGTAGTTTATTCTGAAGAATGGTCGAGCAAAATACGTTGAGCTCCACAATTAATAAGTCATCTATCTTCCTCTTGTTCATTAATAGCTCCTTTAAGAATTTAACATAATTTGGTATCTACGAAAGAGCTTCAACATACGAATAAGTTAATGTGTAACTTTTTAAGAAGCTTAAAGAATTTACCATATTATTCGTTCGTGTGGTCTCTCTTTGACGCGTTAGGATATGGCACTCGAGGCGTATATTCCTTTACAACTATTTTTTGTTCTTTCTTATCTTCCTCAACCTAATTTTTGTTCACCGCAACTTCTTGCCTCGGTTCTTGTTCAGGTTTAACTAAACCTTCCACGTCTCGAACAATAATCGCATGAAGTTGCTCCCTAAGGTTAGGTTCAATATTTCTAAGCAAGCTACCTTGTGGTCATTCTAAAATTATCTTAGCAAGCTATCCTATTTGATTCTCGAGCCTTTGAATCTATGCTTACTGATTTTTTAGTGATGCCTCAGTGTTTTGAAAATGGGTCTCTAACACCGAGATAAACTTGGTCAACATCTCCTCAAGGTTCGACTTTTTATCTTGTAGGTAAGGTTGTTGGAAGCCCGGAGGTGGTTGTGCTCTTTGATTTCCTTGACCACCCCAAGAGAAACTGGGATGGTTCCTCCAACCTGCATTATAGTTGTTACTCTATGAGTTATTTTGAGGCCTAGAATTATTACCAAAATAATTGATTTGTTCATTATCTATGCTATGAGTAACATTCTGGATTATTCATTCCACATCCGTTTATATTGCATTGCATAACCGAATTAACCCACATAGAAAGATATAAACAATCAATTTTCTTATTAAGTAATTCTACCTGATTTGATAAAATAGTGATTGCATCAATATTAAAGACACCGGTGACTTTCATCAGCTTTGTCCTCATGACTTGCCACTGATAATTATTTAATGCCATCTCCTCTATAAACTCATAAGCTACTTTGGGTGTTTTATTGTTCAAAGTTCCACCAGCTACTACATCAATCAATTACCTTATTGAGGGATTCAAACCGTTAAAGAAGGTTTGAACTTGTAACCATAAAGGTAACCCTTGGTGAGGGCACCATCTCAATAAATCCTTGTATCTCTCCCATGCATCATATAACGTCTCTAAATCTATCTGAACAAAGGAAGAGATATCATTCCTCAACTTGGTTGTTTTAGCTAGTGGGAAATACTTTAATAAAAATTTCTAGGTCATTTGAGCCCATGTAGTGATGAAACCTCATGGTAAAGAGTTTAACCAATGTTTAGCTGTGTTCCTTAATGAGAAAGGGAATAACCATAAGCGAATGGTGTCATCAGTGGCGCCATTAATCATGAAAGTGTGTCAGATTTCTAGAAAATTAGCCAAATGAGTATTTGGGCCTTCGTCTTGCAAACCATCGAACTAAACATATTGTTGTACCATCTTAATTATATTCGGCTTCAGTTCAAAATTATTTGCAGCAATGTTAGGTCGCACAATACTTGATTCAGCCCCAGTTAGCGTGGGCTTGGCATAATCGTACATAGTATGAGGAACAGGAGCAGGAGCTTAACAACTGCAGGAGGTAGCTGAATATTCTAATTATCATCCATCTCCTCAGTAATAATGTTGTCCTCTTGTTTGTCTGCTATAATTTGTCGACTCTACCTTGCTTCTCATGATTTTTGCGAGTAGTACTTTCAATTTCACTATCGTAAACCAATGGTCCCGACGGGTTTCTTCTAGTCATAAACTAAAAGAACCTACCAGAAGAAAACAAAAGAAAAATTAGAATGTAAAAATTAAACTAAAACAAAAATATAAAAATAAAATAAAATAAAAATGGATAAATTAATAAAAATCAAGTGTCCCTAATATTTTAGTTCTCGAAAACAACACCAAAAACTTGATTGTCACTGAACTAACTATAAATATGAAAAAGGCAAGCGCACCTATCAAACATTAATATAGCTACGGTGAGTAGATATATCGTATCCAAAAGGACTAAAAGTATTAGTAATTATCATTTTCTTATTATTTAGTTGACAATTTGGAGTGATGAGTTTTAATCTAAAATTACTGAACTAATTTAACTGAGAATGCAACAGAGAACGAATCAGGAAAGTAATCAAAAGATAACCAATGAGAAAGAAAATACCCGAGAAAGAATCCACCTAGACTTCTTCTATTATTACGAATCTATTTTAAATGATTTATTCACTTGGTGTCTTGATCGATAGAAATCCCTAAATTATGCTAATATTTCTTTCGAGAGTAAGAGCAACTGACTCTAGGTTGACAAATTAAAATCTCTTTCTAATTAACATCCCTATTGTGACTTTAACTCGATCTATGGATTCCCTATTAGATTTGACTCTAATCCGGTAGATTTATGTCATCTTATTTCTAAGATTGCATGCAACCCCACTCAATTATGCTAGATCTACTCTTACATAGGGACTTTTCCTCTATTGATTAAACACATTAAACATGAATTAGTATCTCAGAAATATTAAAATAAGAAATAAGCACACATAATTGAGAACAAGAATCAAGAATTTATCATGTAAAATAGAAATTAAATAATACAAATCATCATAGGTTTCATCCTCCCTAGGTATCTAGGGAATTCGTTCATAATTTGGAATAAAAACATCTCAAAATCATAAAAATCACAAGAAACAAAGAAACTCATAAAAACTTCAGAAGAAATCAAAAGAAGGTCTTTGATCTTGGTGGAAATTTGGCCTTTTTTGAGTCGTTTTCTTGATATTCTCTAATGGCTCCCTTTCTCTCTTCTTCTAACTGGTATTTATAGACTTTAGAATGCTTAGAAAGCCTAAAAATTACGTTTTTCCGCGCATTTTGTCAAGGCTTTATGCAATTCAGGGGTCATCATTAACTTAATACCCTTATTTATTTATTGAAAATTAGGGTTAGTGGAGCTGAAAAACACATCGATCACACTGTAGTTGGCTGATAAGTCCTTGGTACACCCTAAAAGTGTATTAGAAGACGTATTGGCCAAAGTAAGACAAATTATATTTCTTATTGATTTTGTAGCCCTTGACTTCAAGGAAGATCTTGAGGTTTTCATTCTATTGGGAAGTGCATGCCCCTCATACTTGATCCAATAAACTGGATTCCAATCTCAGGTGTTACCACTCTAATACAGATGTAAGCTCAATCTACTTGTACAAATTCAATGAATAAAACATACATATCACCTGAACTAAAATATAATTAATTATACATTAGATAATAATACTTGTAGTACAGGGTAAATCAATTACAAGGAAATTCAAGCTAATCTCATAACTTATTTATAATATTCCAACACATAGACCTTTCTGCAAAACTATTGATTTTGCATAATAGCCCAATATGCCACTCCTTTGGCATAGTCCCAATGTCACCCCTCCAAAGTTTAGACCCAAATCAACTCACCTATAACATAATACACAGAGGTAAGTTCATAAGAACTTATTCAAATAAACACTAATTACCTGGTTCATATTTGCATACTGCATCTGGAAATTCAAATAGCCATCTTTTCTTCTTTTCTTCCATCTTGTCTCTTGGTGGTTACTTTTCTAGAATTCCATTCCTCATGCCTTAGTTTTCGTATCCCACTCTGACATCATGTCTTACCCTTCTCATCATCAATACATCACTCATGTTCTGTGATATAAACTTTCACGATTCCTTATCCATTTCCTTTCCAGAGGTCCATACAGAGAACCATTGTTATTCTTGCATACATACTCTAAGTCATCATTCCTTTAACGATTCATGATTGATCACGTGTGCAGATGGTAGATACCTCTTTCAATTATTCAATTTGAATCCTCCTTGAACATACCATTTTTCCTCTTAATTGCACTTATGAACCATGTTGGTCGCGCCAAAACTAGTTGATACAAAGTTAGCCACTCAAATTCTTATCCTTACACACCAAAGTGTTTCTTTTCTGAGTTCGTTATGACTACCATTACTTTAGAGTGCGTCACAATGGCATCTTCTTCAAATTTTGCCATAGAGGTGTTTCATTTAGATTATTGCCACAAGAGCTTTCATTTCATAATCCGCCACACAGGCTTCCATAGATCACCATAACTGCTTCCCTTTCCATAGATCGCCACAAAGACCTTCATTTCCATAGATCGCCATAAAGGCTTCCATTTCCATAGATCACCATAAAGGCTTCCCTATTCCGGGCATATTCACGATAGGGATTTGCCCAAACTCATATTTCACGAGGTTTGCCCCTCATCATCATGGGACATGGAGAGAACCCCATAAGGTAATCACCTTACTTTAGTTCTTTCTATATGATGTCATATCCCAACTATGGTCTTACACGATATGGTGCTATGGCCATGGGCTTTTTCTTTAGAGATTTATATTAAAGGTCGTGTTTTTAGTCCCGACTGACCCCTTTAGACTCCACCACGGTGAACAGATATAAACCCACTTAATAGACTCTTTATACCTTGGTATAATTCAATACTCAACACTCTATTCATACAAATACCTAAATTGTTTCACATCTCATCAAATTTTCCAAACTTTTCCATACAACCATACTTTCACTTTGGGATTCAATCCTCTTACTTAAACTCCTCAGATTTTATACATAGTACACTTTCCAAATCTATCAAACACACATATAATAGCATCATCATCATACCATACTTTTCTAGTTCGGTTACATAGTTCAATCACCGTTCATGGAAGTACTCATATGAATAATATATAAGCAAGAGTCAACTTAGGGACTCACCTGATACCTAGAAATAGCAATTGGAACTCCAAATTCAGCATCCAACCAAAATCTGCAGCAACCACTGCTTATAGAACATAGGAACACTATTAGAACTCATTCGTTAAACTTTTACAATTATCTGAAACCAAAATAATCCCTCATACAAAAACCTTACTTCCTCATATTTTTCTTCATGCCTACAAAACAGACTTACTCTTTCAGAAGACAACATACAAGACCATAATACTTACCCAAAATGCAAATCAACCTTCTTCATGAGCTTAGATCCTTAGTTCCAGATTAATAAGAGAGGTCCTTTCTCAGCTCCCAAATAAAACCATCATCGCATTTTGAAATCGAAGAAAGAAGAAAAAAACTCTCTCTTTCTAAGCCCACAATAATATATAAAACTCATGTTCTCATAATGGTATTTGACACGTGTCACAAACTTTCAAGATTGCCTTTATAAAGGATTTTTAGCTATAAAAATGAAATCCAATATTTACATATATTTGGTTCACCCCTTTGTTCCTTCCTAATTATCTCTTTACAACATAACTAGGATGTAACTCAATAAACTGGCGTACAATACATTTTTGGCGATAACCTAAATTACCCAAGAATCCTTAACCTTCTTACCAATCTCATCTCCTTTACGACACAACACATTTACAGAAAAATCCTTTCATGATACTCTATCATTAATTAAGTGCCTGATCTATCCGCTAAAAGCATCAATTGGGTGAATAGCATCCCGCCATTCAGATTACTCCCGTTTACATGACAACTCGGGACCCGCCAACACTAGGTGTTACAACTCTTCCCCACTTAGGAAATTTTGACCTTGAAATTAATATGATCTTGATGAATTCCATGTGGGTAAATAATAACTATGCACCCATTGGGCGTAACACATGGAGTCCATATCACTCCGGATAACATCAAGTTAGCCCTCTTAAGCGAGACACAAACTTAGCGGTTTTCACTAGAATTTTCAAATTTTCACAACTTGCCTCATGATTTATTTCACCATCATATTGGAAGACTTGAACAGTCATCTCTTACTTGACATCTCCTGCAAAATTACCTCTAATTATATTTGTTATTTCAACACCTCATTTTGCTTTTCTACAACATTTGCATCCCTAATTTCCAGTCTGCTCAGTCCGTTCTCTACCTTCTTCGTCTTCATATACTCAAGCTACTAATCACTCTTCATTTCTTTTTTTTCTTTCACTTATCACAAAATGGTTTGAGCCACAAACTGGGGAAGAGGCTGAAACCAAACCAGTAGAGATGTTACTCCAACTAGCTCTGTTCTGTTTGGAACTCATGGTCCCGAGAATACCCTGCCAAGCATAAGGGCTCAATCTATCACTTGTAGTACTACTCGAAGTGAGATGAATTAGTATTTGAGAGCCCAAGGTTTCATTTTACTGCTAATCTTATTAGAAGCCAATTTTTATCTACAATTGAATCCCTTCTTTTGCATTGTCTTATATGAGTATAATATCGCATCAGGCCTATTGTCAACTTTATCCTGGTGAAATTTAATGGCTTACTACATAGAATGCTGCATGCACAATGAACCACCTCTGTTGGGGGTTTTTCAAAAAAATTATCAGTTGAAGGTAATCAAACAAGGCGTATTTGTTGGCAATACCCATTTCAATACACGTTCTGGGTGTGAGCCTATCTTCCAAAACAACATTTCTAGCCTTTATCAATGAAAGGACAAGTGCATAAGGGTCAGTTGCAATCTTAAACCTGGTTTTGGTTTCCCAACTAGATGGTCTCTTTCCAAGAAGAACACTTGCACAAAATGTCAGCTAGTAGATTTTGAGCTTGCTGATATTCAATATAAGTGATTGAGTAAGGGGCGTGTACTTAACCTGGTGGAACTTGTTTTAGTTAGGAACGTCTTCCAATACTGTCTACAATACTAAAGCGCTAATGTTTATCAAGCAAATGAGTCCATTAAGTGGTTGGACGATCGTAAGGTGTTATCAGCTTATGAATCTTAGTCGTATAACTCAATTGAAGACTTAGCAAACATCCTTATAGAGCATAAAAGAGAGCCACCCTTTCTATTTCTATAACATCTGTGGCGTTTCTCCCCAAAACTGGAACATTATTACTAATACTATTACAGCTTTACTTCTAGTTCCAATAAGGCATAAGCCACATAAGGATCCTGTTACTATAGTTACCCCAACATCGACAGTTCATGCCCTTCCTGAAATCCCTCCATCACCTAAAGAGTCCGTCTATTTACTGAGTTCTCATATATTACTAGAAAATCCATTGGAGTCAATTCCAGTGATTCAATCAACTATTACCTCTTCTCAAACACAAAATATTCATTTGATGGAGCAGGAAGTATCTTCCCTTGGCAAGCTTTTTTAAAGTCAGTGCTCGCTTCTTTGTCTCTTAGCTCTATATCCCAACAACAACAAAGTTTGTTACCTCCTCAACTAAGAGAAGTTTTCCTTTCTTACCTTGCATCCACTTCTAATGAAGATCCTCTAACACGTATGGCCCAAGTCTCGGAGATCATGTCTATTGAGTATGGCCTTTGGAGTGGGGCCCTTAGAGAAGTTGGCAAGCCTTATCACAACAAGTTGGTGGGTCTAGAAAGACCAGTAAAGACTAGCAAAGATTCCTTATCTGAATTTCTAGAAATATAAAAATCCACCGATTTGATTAGGAATTTAGATACCTAAAACATCACTCTAAAGGATAAACTTAAAGATGCTCAACCTGAGAATGAGCAGTACAAGAAGAATGTCAACCACTTGGAAAATGAGAAATACATCTTGAAGGAAAAACACATAGCCCAAGAGGAATGTCACAAGGCAAATTTGGAGAGGCTATGCCAATCCCATAAACAAATCTTCAAAAAGTTCTAAGAGGACACTTAGAAAACTCTTGTCGAAGCCTTGCCAAAATAGAGGTCGAATTTGATTTTGCACGCACAAGTAGCTGCAGGTCCCTTGGATCTAAAGAAGTGATAGAGGGTTGCGTGCGGACCAAGATCAAGTTGTCAAGTCATGGGAAAATCCTACGAAAGCTTTAGACGCTTAGATCTGAAACGAAACATAAAAAGTAAATCTCAAAATTCCAGATCTGAATTAAAAACCCTAAAACAATAAAAAATCAGCCAAGAAACCAAAAACACTTCTAAATAGCTATTCTTGGAAGCCAAGAACATGAAATTGAATTCAAGAGAGACTCCCAACAGCCGAATCTGAAAAGAATAACACAAAATAGAATCAAATCAAACTCAGCAGATCACAAAATCAAATTGAATTAGATCTAGGGTTTGGACGGCAAGAAAAGAGGAATTTGTGAATCAAAAATGTTTCATGTTGTCCAAGGTTGATGCCGAACAGATTCTGGAAGGTTGAACGGGCTGGAGATGCAACAAGAGAGATTAAACAAGTTGATAATGAAATCGACACAAGCAGAAAATTAAAAAGATTGAACAGCACGAAAAATAAAGATAAAGTCTTAAGAAGCCTTGAAATCGAGAAAGATTTCACAACTCCCTTCAAGCGACTCTAATCTCCTCTCCAATGAAGAAAAATGGCAAGAAGAAGGCTGAAGATGGCTCCCACAATCAAAAAGATTGTTAAAACTCCTTCTAAAGAAAACTCAAGAGAAAATTCTTGGAGAACTCAAAGAGAATTTTCACTCAACAAAACAAATCTGATTTCAATGTATTCTTCAAGTGTAATTCAATCTATTTAAGGGTAGCTGGCCAAGCCATATATATAGGCCTCCTAACTACTTTCCTAGCCCTACAAGGAAAACTTAAAAAAAAACCCTAATTTTGACTTTCAAAGGGGAATTTCGTCCAAGGCCTTTAAATGGGCCTCTTGGACTGAATTTTTACATAGAAATTTATTCATAAAGTCTAAAAATTAAAATTAAGTATTTAATGAATTAAATTGGGCCACTTTGACAATTTGGCCTAATTTTCAGCTAAGTCTAATTTAAACTTCTGGATTGGGCTTGGAACATCTTATTGGGCCTTGTCTTCAAGAACTTGGGCTTGTAATCTGTTCTCTCCTGAAATTGGCTTGTTAATGCTCGTAACTGATATCCAATGCGCCTTAGTTGTAAGATTCGATTTCTTGGACCAAGATTTCCAAGATTTGAAATCTTAATTTTCTTGATTCTTGAAATTCCTCAAAACAGCAAAATTGGACCAAGATTCGGTTTCTTGATTTTCTTGAAAACAAGAAAGTGAATCTTGATTTTCTTTTTCCTTCGTATACGCATCTAAGGCCTTTGTGACTCGTATCATTCCCCCCTTCCTCAAAAAGATTCGTCCCTGAATCTGAAAAATCAAATGGAGATAAGTCAACCACATTGAAAGTAAAACTTGTAGTCCAAACATAAGCATAACAAAACAAGTATAACGCATGCGAATGGACAGATTCAGATTACCATGCAAACAAGCTAATTTACTCGCCAATGCCTCGTCAAATATTCGAAACAAAGATGGGCATGTTTTAAGGTATTCAATCATCTCAAATTGCTTCCACAAACCATGAATAAATCGCGAGTAATAAATCAAATGGTAAACGTAATCATCACAAGTAGGTATTTGAAAAGGTTCACACAGTTCATAGAGTTGCACAATCATACCATGTATTAATCGATGGTCTATAGATTCACTCACACATGCATTATCAAAAACAAGAATATTTTTATCAATCATCAAAACAGATTGATCATCAATAAATAAAATAGGACAGTCAAGCACGTTTCGATCTATGTGTTTTACAAAAATTAAATCATCAACACAATCTTTGTCACTATCCGAGGAGTACAAAAGTGTTTCAAAAGTTTCAAGCATCTTACCTTTATAAGCAGAAGAATAAGCGTCAATCTTACCTTTTCCATTTAATACAAACCTTCGCTCATCGGGGGCATAATGTAGTCGAAGCTCCGTTGTTGAGTTAACCTTTGTCAAATGGAACTCAAACTTCATGTACAACCACAGAAACTGTTTAAGGCATGAATATAAATTGAAAAAAAATTTGGCAAATTTCGTTACCTTATTCAAACACCAAGTATCAAAACAATAGAAAGTATTTGCACACAATAGATGATGCTTGATTTTCCAACAAAATATACCAAAACAGATTCCGGGTTTAAAAACTTGATTTTGATTAGTCATGCCGAAGTGTAACAAAGATTTCATTAAACCAATCAAGTTAAACCATGAGGATTTTCACATACATACCAACATACATTCAAAACTTTTTTTATTCACCAAAACAGATTTGCACAAATTCACGGATTTTACACAAGGAAAATCAAGAGAATAACAACTCACACTTCCTTTCTTAGTTCGTGGCAATCCTAGAATAAAATCCATGGATAAGTCTACCCATGGTGAAGTAGGAACCGGCAAAAGAGTGTAAAGGTCATGAGGCATTACCTTAGATTTTGTTGTTTACATGTGATGCACTTAGAACATACCTTTTCGACATCCTTCTTCATATGTGGCCAATGGAAGTGTTCTATCCCACGTAAAGGTGGTAAACCCTTAGGGGCCTCACTAAAAACATCCACATAATCCTGCAAAAGACATTGAAACACACTAGGCAAATATTCATTAATGTTAGATAGAGATAAATAGTTTTGCCTAAACCTCACAAGGATACAAGGTTGTTTATTGAGTAGGGCTCTCCGCACATCTTTTTTTGTTGCAATCAAATTTTTCTCTCTAGTTTTACCACTTGCGGATTCACTCACCTTTGGGCCATTTAAATTTTGACTTTTTTCACTACTAGCCTCTTTTCTCTCTGTCTTTTTTATTTGTCCTTTCTCCCTCACCCCCTCACAAAATTTCATCATTTTTAATTGATCTTTATATACATCATTGGGATTTAAAGGAGCAAGAGTGAAATTTCAGCCTTTAAACATAAGAGAGTATCTATTGAGCTTGCCTTGGTGTGTAACATCACGATCAAATTGCCAAGGCCGTCCAAGGAGCAAGTGTGTCGCATGAATTGGGACCACATCACACCATACCTCATCATCGTAATTCCCGAGCTTAAAAGTGATCAAGGACTGTTTTGTAACTTTAACTTCTGAGCATTCATTAAGCCAGTGAAAGTGATACGGCTTAGGGTGCTCGATACAAGGTAACTTTCAAGAATCCACCAAATAACTGCTCACTACATTCGAACAACTCCCACTATCAATAATAGTGAACATAAATTGTCTTTTATAAAACACCTAGAATGGAAAATATTGGTCCTTTGATTATCAACATTGTCTCTCATTTGGATGTTAAGGGTGCGGTGGGCTACAAGGACCTCATTATGGTCATTATTCTCATCATTGACTTGACCAATTCTAGACATCTTATTTTAAAACCTCCAAAACAAACACTCAACGCTCTAAAAAAATAACAAACCTCACCGTTAATTACTCAAAAAAGAAAATCAAATTCTCAAAGAAGTAGAATTCAGTCTTGTGAGTTCTTTATTAGAGTCTATATCAATCAATTAGAAAGTGTAAGAACCGTAACTACCAAAGAATCCTAATTGCCCTAGGAGTTCAAAAACTGACGAGACACCAATTGATTTGTGTTGCACCGAGGAAGAATTGTGCACACTTTTAAATCCTACTAACACAAGAAAAAAGAAGGTGTTAGATAATATAAAGGAAGAATAAAGGCAAAACAAATGAAAACCTACAGCTAAGAATCAATAAAAATTGCTGAAACCCAAAAAATTGCGGAGTAACTTGACAACTTCGTTCGAGGTGTTCCCGACCTCTAAAAATCACAAAATTTAAACTGGAATGTCCTTAAATATTTTATATTTGATCTGGAAAGTTTCAGCACTAAACTCAACCCACTGAATATTTTTTTTTAATTTTTACTTGAATTCGTCTTTTTCAATTTTTTTGACTTTTTCTACTGATTTTTTTGCGGGAAATATTTTTTAATATTCTATCACAGTGCCACAAATATGCATGTAAAATTTCAGACCAATCGGAAAATGTTTACCCACTCAAATGAATTTTTATCCAAAACTTTTTCTAGGTAAAAACTGTTGTTTAATGTTTTTAAAAGGAGATCAGTTTAGAAATCAACCAAGAACACCCAAAACGCCCAAAATCTGATACCAAATGATAGAGGGTTGCACGTGGATCAAGATCGAGTTGTCAAGTAACGGGAAAATCCTACGAAAGCTTTAGACGCTTAGATCTGAAACGAAACAGAAAAAGTAAATCTTAAAATTCCAGATCTGAAATAAAAACCCCAAAACAATAAAGAATCAGCCAAGAAACCAAAAACACTTGTGAATAGCTATTCTTGCAAGCCAAGAACATGAAATCGAATTTAAGAGAGACTCCCAACAGTCGAATCTGAAAAGAATAACACAAAACAAAATCAAATCAAACTCAGCAGATCACAAAATCAAATTGAATTAGATCTAGGGTTTGGACGGCAAGAAAAGAGGAATTTGTGAATCAAAAACATTTCTTGTTGTCCAAGGTTGATGCCGAACAGATTCTTGAAGGTTGAACGGGCTGGAGACACAACAAGAGAGTTTAAACAAGTTAGATAATGAAATCGACACAAGCAGAAAATTAAAAAGATTGAACAGCAAGAAAAATAAAGATAAAGTCCTAAGAAGCCCTAAAATCGAGAAAGATTTCACAACTCCCTTCAAGCGACTCTAATCTCCTCTCCAATGAAGAACAATGGCAAGAAGAGGGCTGAAGATGGATCCCACAATCAAAAAGATTGTTAAAACTCCTTCTAAAGAAAACTCAAGAGAAAATTCTTGGAGAACTCAAAGAGAATTTTCACTCAACAAAACAAATCTGATTTCAATGTATTCTTCAAGTGTAATTCAATCTGTTTAAGGGTGGCTGGCCAAGACATATATATAGGCCTCCTAACTCCTTTCCTAGCCCTACTAGGAAAACTTTAAAAAAACCCTAATTTTGACTTTCAAAGGGGAATTTCGTCCAAGGCCTTTAAATGTGTCTCTTGGACTGAATTTTTACATAGAAATTTATTCATAAAGTCTAAAAATTAAAATTAAGTATTTAATGAATTAAATTGGGCCACTTTGACAATTTGGCCTGATTTTCAGCTAAGTCTAATTTAAAGTTCTGGATTGGGCTTGGAACATCTTATTGGGCCTTGTCTTCAAGAACTTGGGCTTGTAATCCGTTCTCTCCTGAAATTGGCTTGTTAATTCTCGTAACTAATATCCAATGCGCCTTAGTTGCAAGATTCGATTTCTTGGACCAAGATTTCCAAGATTTGAAATCTTGATTTTCTTGATTCTTGAAATTGCTCAAAACAGCAAAATTGGACCAAGATTCGGTTTCTTGATTTTCTTGAAAACAAGAAAGTGAATCTTGATTTTATTTTTCCTTCGTATACGTATCTAAGGCATTTGTGACTCGTATCAAGAAGGTAGACATCAACTGCCTCAAAGACATTCCCACCATTTTTCTTAACTTCGATGTTTACCATGCCATGAACGAAGAGTGGGAAACTTTCCAAAGGGAATGGAAGCAATTAGGCAACTTATTCCTTACCAATACGCCTAATGTTTAGGACGATGGAGAAGGCTCAGCATTAGAAGATCAAATTCTAGAGAACACCCTTCCTAGAGATGAAATCCCAACTAAGCCTACCAATTAGCCTGGTGAGGGGGAGGACTAAGATTTGATTTCTTGAATCATGTACCTTGCTTCATTTTATCTTTCATTTTCTAAATCTTTGAACAGTGTAATGTTTTCTCCTCTTTTAGTGCATCATCCTTTACCTTTTTCTTCTCTCTTACTTACTATCTCAATACATCATTTACTTTATACATAAACATAGTTGTCTACACATACTTGAGAGACTAAGTCAGGGTCGATACATTATACATACAAAGCTCATTTGCTTTTATAATCCAAGAATCGAGTAAATCGGGCTCTAATACAAAACTTGTAACACCCCTCATACTCAAATCGATCAACCGGATAAAAATCTCAGGTGTTACAACTCTAATACAGATGTAAGCTTGATCTAATTGTACAAATTTAATGAATACAACTTACTTACACACCACCTGAACTAAAATACATGTGATTATACATCAAATAATAATAATTGTAGTACAAGGTAAATTAATTACAATGAAATTCTAACTAATCTGATAACTTATTTACAACATTCTAACACATAGACCTTTGTGCAAAACTATTGACTGCATTTGTGCTACCAACTCATTCTGTATGCATAATAGCCCAATACGCCACTCCCTTAGCATAGTCCTCACGTCGCCCCTCCAAGTTCAGACCTAAATCAGCTCACCTGTAACATGATACACAAAGGCAAGTTCATAAGGACATAGTCAGATAACTATACAGACAACCATTGTTACTCTAGCATACATACTCTAAGTCATCGTTCCTTTGACAATTCATGATTGATCACGTGTGCAGGTGGTAGATACCTCTTTCCATAATTAAATTTGAACCCTCCTTTAAAATACCATTTTTCCACTCAATTGCACTTGTGAACCATGTTGGTCCTGCCAAAACCATTTGATACAGAGTCTGCCACTAAAAGTCTTATCCTTACATGCCAAAGTGTTTCCTTTCCGAGCTCATTATGAGTACCAGAGTGTATCTCCATGCCATCTCCTTCAGAGTTCACCACAGATGCGTTTCATTCAGAGTATTGCCACAAGGGCTTTCATTTCATGATCTGCCACTAGAACGACGGAAATGTGCAAGTGTACAGAATTGCAACAAGAAATAAAGTGATAAGTAAATGTCGAGTTATCGTACCCACAGGGACTATGAAAAGAATTATTTATGAATGCTATTTAAAACCCTTTGCTGAAGAAAAATATTTTGTTTGAAGAGGGTGATTAAAAACTAAGATTTTAAACTAAATGAACTAAATAAATAAATCTCAAATGCACGATTTCAAAATATGATTTTAATCAAGATGACATAATTGTGTTAGATTGATTACATTTCTTAACTTAGAATTATTAAACTAATGTTTATATTGTTACCAATAAGGTCACAGAAACTCGGTAATTTGCTAACTTAAAAACATACTCACCTACCAAAATCCATTTATCTCATGACTATATCCCTATGTCAATTCAACCGATTAAACAAATCTTAATAGGCAAATATGTTATTGCACATACATACTTATTAAATCTAAATAATCTCTTGTGCATATCCCTATGTCAATTCCAACAATTAACTCAATGTAATAAGCACATAAAAGACTATGTGAGGTAACAAAGTATCCTTACCTTGAAATAGTTTAATCACAATAATCTTGCAAGTTATGCAAGGCAAATGTACCGCCAGATACCGTTGCTAATCTAACCCTTAGCTCCCTTAGATGATTAAACATGCACTAATTAAGTACTGTGTCCATTAATTACAATTTCAATCCGTTTAAATAATTAATTCATTAGTTACCTAACAATTGTAATGCAAGAATAACTTAGTCATGATTTTACTTAATCAAGCATCCTACCGAGGCCTATAACAACATAAACACAATTTCAATAGTTTTAACAAACGAAATGTAATCAACCTAACACAAATTAAATTCAAGCTAAATTAATTAAATTAAACATTCCAACAACATAAATATTCATAGATATGTTCAGCATAACAACAACAAAAATTAAAAAGATAGGGAACAAGAATCAAATCCATTATTTTTCTGTGGCTTGATTAGTTGCTCCGTTCTTCCTTCTCCATTTTCTTCGTCGACCAAGGCTGCTATGAACACTTAATTGCTACTCCAAATAGCTGATGAATGCCCCCCTTTCCCAAGAGGAGAAATGGGCAAGAGAGAAAGGGAATTTTGGAATGGAAAGGAAGAGAGAAAGTGGAGAGAAGAGAAGAAATATGTGAATGCTTGAGGTGTGTTTTTTAAATGACCAGCCTAAAAGGGTTTTTATAGCTGAGGAGGGCTGCAAAAAATAGCTAAAATTATCAGCCAAAGAGTCCTCCCTTGGCCGGCCACACATGTGGCAAGGTTGATAGTTTCAACATTGCGAATTAAGGCTTGGGGCAAATCTATAAAGCCACCAATTGTGGAGGGGTTTGAATGCAACTTGAACAAGTCTTCAATGGCCTCTTTGCAAGCTTAAATAATCAGCTAATAAGATGATTTGGGTCAGCTCTTGGGACCATTTTTGGGTTGTCCATTTCTTGGTCCGTTCGGTTCACTCGGTTCAATTTAGCTGGACCACTTTTTCATAATTAATTAATAATAATTTATTAACCCAAATTAAATTGGATATAAATTAAAATTAATTATATTATGAATTAATACATATAATTTTGGACCGTCTTAGGCTGAAATTTAGTTTGCCTCGATACTTCAAATTGCTTCTCGATTTTGCGCTTCTAGCAGTGTCCACGGAGCCATTTTTCGCCCTTTGTGCAAATCTGTCGAAAATAATTAAAATTCATCAAAATTATTTATAAAATTAACTAAAATTCAACATGTTCATATTTTAAGTGCACTTTAATTATTTTGTAAAAATTAATTATTTTTCGACAAGAATTTTATCGAAACTATATGATTTTAAGTTAAAAAAGGTATGTAAAAATGTGTAAATTTCCATGTTTCCACACCCCCAAACTTAATTCTTTGCTCATCCCGAGTAATGCACAAATTAAAAAGAATTACTCAGAAAACACCTTTGAAAAATTCCTTCAGAATAACATTCTTTTTAGAATTAGGAATTTAATATACTTATGCTCAAAAACAAGAAATTTTATAGTTATGCTACTTAAGTATACATACTGTTCAAATTAATCTCAACAACTATTATGATAGCACAATTAGACTAAATGCTTCATTAACAAGACATGTTAACCTTTACCAATTTGATTTTATTTCCATATTCAAGATTAAGCTACAATCATTAAGTTTAACTTATGCCTTCATATGTTGAACATAGCAATTTCTCTCCACTAATGTAGGTAACATAGAAAACTTGAATCAATAGGTCTTTAAAAAGGTTGTAACGTAGCTAGGCTAGAGGTAGGTAAAAGATAGATAAATTTAGGCTTTTAAACCCTAAACTCAGCTTCAATCAGACCTTTGGAATAATTTCCCTCAATACACCAACTTACTTTACTTTCACATGCTCCTTTGTACATCTATTTTCTTTCAAGTACATGTGCTCTCTTTCTTTTTAACAAGCATTTTACTGTATGTACTACAATTTTTAGAGCAGTTGATACTTCTTTCAACTCCCTCAAACTTATTCTCAAAGAATATTCTTAATAGTACTGAGTCTAGTGTTTGGGACAATTTCAAGGATAATTAAGAGAGAAGTGATGGCTAAATATTGCACAGGTTCAAATAAAATTTGGCCATATAGTATCAAAGTTGGGTTTCAAAGGATAAAATTTCATTAAGGTTGGCTTGAAAGGCTCAAACGGTCCAAACAAGAGTTGCCTAAATCATTTTCAACATTCCATGCTTCCTAGGATTTCGCCTCAAGAAACTACTAAGTCAATTCTAGAGACTTAAACTTTCATGCATGTCTACCTTTCTTAAGGAACTAAAAATTTTATGGTACGATTTGCATGCTTTATTAAAAATAAATTTATATCATTATTCAGCTAACATAACAATTTATTGAAATAATATAACTTTATTTATACTGAAGTTTATCATACTTAACAAAATTTCAAATTATCGAACAAAATATATCCTAATCATAATTAAAAGAACTATTTATTCTGAGTGGAAATAATTTCAATTTTTCGGTCCCCCTACTTAAAATGAACAATGTCCTCATTGTTTAAAGTGAATAGATACTATACGCCAGGTAGGATTCTAGAAAAGAGAAGGTGAGTCAATTTGACTGCTTAAGTACCAAGCTCTTTCTAAATCCAATCCTAGACATGTATATATCTATTGCCACACATTATACTTCACGACTTGTTAAATTTTATTAATGATTTCCATCTCTTGTTTTATTATGCAAAAATTCCTAATTAACTTTATCCTAAAATAATCTAAGAACATAAATAAAATAAAGTTGAGATCCCCCTTTATTTATTTGCATATCCTTCCGAATTCGACTCATCTTTTGCTCCATCATTATTGTCTTTGCATGAATCGCTTCGCTCCTTTTTCGAGAATGGGCTCCATGGTTCAAATATGTAATCTGGAAACTCAGGCACAAAAATAAATGGGTCATTGCAAATTTTAGTAAGTGCACTTCTCATCGAGTCATCCCTTATTTTTTAGTATTTCCAGTAAGCTTGTTGCTGCCATTGCATATGTTGCATTATGTCCATTAACTTTGACAGCTCATCTCGAAGATCTAGGCGAGGAGATTGAGCTCTGAACATTAAAGTCTCGATATCAGGTTCAGCTTCTGGTTCCATTGGTTCCACCTTATCAGGGACTTCAGTCGATTGCACAGGCTCGATCTTTGTGGGATCTTCTTCTTCTTCGTTTTCAGGATCCTCACTTTCTTCAACTCGTTGCTGTATAACAGAGTCTCTAGCTATTCGATAAATGTCCCAATCTATGATTGTGCCTTGGCTATAGCCTGTCTTCTTTACGTTTGCAAGAATTTTAGCTTTCAAGCACAGAATTGTTATCGTAAAAGAAAAGTAAGCTGGGCCAGAATGTGAACGTCTAACGGCACAATTTTGCATTTCCCTCAGGATGATTTTTCCCACATCAATGGTCCTTCCAGTTAAAATCGAGTATAATAAGACCATTCGCTCTAATGAGATTGTAATCCCATGTGAGCTAGGCATAAGGCTGAATCGGATGAAGTAGAACCAGACCTTTGCGAGTAGTGTCAAATATTCTCTTCGACAAGTGTGGATTCCTTGCTTTGACACAGTCCACTTGGAACCTGGAACTGTAAGTTCCTCGAGAATTTCATACAAATTTTCAGACTCTATATTGCTCATCAAGTAGGAATATTCGTCGTTTTCAAAATCAGGCAATTTACAGAACTCGTTAAAGCGTTTAAAGTTATTGTCACCTTGATTCCGCGAACTGGAACTTCCATCAACTCGCTTGAGGTTAAATTTTCATAGAATTCGCGCACTAACTCCTCATCCACACTAGGTCTCTTCTCACAAAACAACTCCCAATTGAAAATTCCAGCAACCTGACGAATACGCGCCATAAAACCAATATAGTTGCTTTCTTTCAATGTGAAACCTTTCTCTGGATGCATCTGTTGATTCTTGAAGATACTTTCGTATCTTGCTTTGGCTTCTTCACAGTGGAACTTGTTTTGTGATCCATCAATTTGGGCAAATGCACAAGTTCTCTTACAAGGCATGATTAACTTGATCATAAGATGGTAACAACTATTTTCTCAAAAATTTAATTAATATAAAATATTAATAATTCAATAAATTGAAAAATTACATAATTAAATTAAAATTTAGGAGAAAAATTAGTCTTACCACCTTTTTTGTAAAAATTAAGAGCTCTTAAGAAAAATAATTTTGAATCAAAAGATGGAAAATTAACATAGGTTGTAACACCCCGAACCCGAAACCGACACCGGAGTCGAACACGAGGTGTTAACTGACTTTAACCCCTTATAAAATTTATTTTCCAGACACTGCCCAATCTGTGTACTAGTCGTTTTAAAAATCATATCTTGAGTTTTGTAACTCGAAAATCAGTTTCGTAATTTTTCCCAGAAACTAGACTCATGTGCCCATCTATGCATTTTTTTCTAGAATTTTTGGTCGGGCCAATTAGTACAGTTTATTAGTCAAAGTCTCCCATGTTGCAGGGGTCGACTACACTGACCTTTGCCCATTACGACTTGGATATCTCCCTGCACGGGGCTTCAATACTGATGCCGTTTGTTTCTATGAAAACTAGACTCAGAGAGGAATCTATACATATATGGTACGACCCCTAATTATCTCTGGTTAATTTATAATGAATTTCCAAAGTCGGAGCAGGGAATCCAGAAACCGTTCTGGCCCTGTCCCACAAAAATCTGATTATCTCTTAATATACTGCCCATATGATCTTTTCGTTACTTCCTCATGAAAACAGACTCATCGAGCTTCGATTACATAATTTATTCATCAATTAATTCCACTCCTACTATTTTTAGTGATTTTTCAATCTCATGACACTGCTGCTGCCAGCATCTGTTACGAAAGTAACTAGGTCCATTTCATGCCTACCCTTGATCCAACTCAATCGAACATTCGTGCCATTTTCGCATGGCTTAAAGTTTACATGCCAAAGTTCAAACACAACGTAATAGCTTATACATGCCAAAATGTTCTTCTAAGCCAACTAAGAAGAAAGTACCAAAACTTGCTATCCGGTGTGATCACTTCGATGACGGCCCGATCACGCAAAAAGAGATGTGTCCAAGAAACCTAGAATAGGTGACAAGGAAACACCGAGTGAGTTTATAACTCAGTAAGTCATAAGCTATGCACTACCATCCATCAATAACATTATCACAAGAGAAAACAAAATGGAACGAGGCTAATTACTCCATCCATTCCGAACCATACCATAGTTCCTCCAACCTATCGATTCAATTTCATATCAATTCATGCATTCACATTCCATATACTCATCAATAGGACATTGAAGCATTTTCATAAATCAATTTATTTTCGTTACAATCAAACGACTAAACGGCCTTTCACCCATCCTACGATAAATTTTATGTACGTGACTTCAAGTATAGTTGTCACATAGGTTCAAACTTACCGAGCTCAACACCAAGTATAAGCATAGCACCTATTAGCCATGTACTCAAGACACTTACCCGATCCGCTGTCCGCGATCGACTCAATAGTGTCGCACACATAGTGTCCATAATGATTCACGAATGCATATTGAGTCCGCACACTCAGTGCTATATAATCAACTCGCACACTTAGTGCTACGTAATCAAATCGCACACTTAGTGCTACATAGTCAAACTCTCACACTTAGTGCCGCATGGTCAATTCGCACACTTAGTGCATCATATTCATTTCGCACACTTGGTGCTGTACAATTTAATCTCGCGCACTTAGCGCCAATCTCATGGTCATAAATGGTTATACCCGCACGTTTAGTGCCGAGATCAACAACTCAGTACATCTTACCTCTTTTCTTTTCATTCAACAATTTCATCATCACATACGTACATGCATATATATATATGTATATTTATTCATTCCATTCAGCATCAATACATAAACATTATGACCATTTGAAATAATACCAACTACATGCTTAATGACTTACCTTGTGTTGGGTAAGACGGTTCCAACTCGACTACTCAGTGATCTTTTCTTTGCCTTTATCGGATCTAGTTCCCTTTTGCTCTTGAGCTTAAGTTCAACAAAATTTAAAATAGTCATTAATCGACTATTCAAGTATTACTTTCAGAATAATATATATATTGATTTGACCTTCACACACATAGATTATAGTAAGCTTTATAATAGTCAATAAATAACTCATTGGCAAATTTTCATTAATGTTTACAACAAAATCACATATTCACTACGAGCTGTTTTCCTGAGCAGTAGTCGCTAAATTGTTTATAACTGGAGCTACAAATCTCCAAATCACTGGCCATTAATTTTCCCTGAATACAGACTCGTATATCTTCCATCCATAAAATTTTCAGAATTTTTGGCTTGGCCAATAAATACCAGATTTTTCTTAAAGTTTCCCCTGTTTCACTGTTTGACTATTCTGACCACTCTTCACTACGAATCAAATTTCTCATTTTACAGAATTCAAAATGTGTTGTATTTGATCTCATTTGAAACTAGACTCATTAAGGAGTCTAAGCATATAAATTTTATCTTATAATAATTTTTTTACAATTTATAATGATTTCCTAAAAACAGAACAGGGAATCTAGTAGTCATTTTGACTCAGCCCCACAATACTTCAAATATCTCAAGATCGGTAACTCTTTTGTTTTTATAGTTTCTTTTGTAAGAAAATAGACTCTTCAAGCTTTAATGGCATAATTCACTCAGCTTCTAATTCAACTCCTACAAATTATGGCGATTTTCCAAAATCACCTTACTGCTGCTGTCCCCAAACAGATTATTACCAAATCAAATACTAACATTAGCATTTCACCTTAATAGCTAGCTTACCAAGCCTTAATTTAACATATTAATCTTTAACATATCTTTCACTTTTCATCAACAACTATCAAAAAGCTCAAGCACTCATCAATGGCAAAACACAAAATCATCATCAATCCACAAAATTGAACCATGGGTTTTTAGAACTCAAGTCAACTACTAAAACATGCATGCATCTCAAGAACAACATCAAACATACCTTAGTCTAGCAAACCACCATAGCCGATTTTCTCAAGCTCTTCCCCTTCCTTTCTTTCCTCTATTCGGCCAAAGGTGTTCAAGAATGAACACATTTTTTTTTTGTTTTCTTTCCTCAACTCACGGCAACAAGGGGGGTATGGATGAGACCATTTTTTTTTTCATCACCCTTCCTTTTCATTGTTTAATTACCATGCTCTTTATTTTATTTTTCTTAGCATACATCACTAGCATAACATGTTGGTGACATGTTTCCACCCATAGCATGGCCAGCCACTATGCTTTAATTTGGCTAATTTGACATGTAAGGACAAACACTTTCCCACATATATTAATGGGCCACTTGAACACTTGCCTAGCATATTTCTAAATTGTCTCACATAAGTCCCTACTAATAAATTCCACATACACTGACCAAATTAAAGTATGGAACTATCACACAAGCATTTACGCACATCATAAACACAGAATATAATCTTTAATTATTTATAAGACTCGGTTTTGTGGTCCCGAAACCACTTCCCGACTAGGGTCAATTTTGGGCTGTCACAACTCTCTCCCACTTAAGAAATTTTCGTCCCCGAAAATCTTACCGGTAAATAGGTTTGGATATCGTTCTTTCATCGAGCTCTCGGTTTCCCAAGTAGCTTCCTCGATCCCGTGTTTGAGCCATAACACCTTTACTAGCGGAACTCTTTTGTTTCGTAACTCCTTCACTTCACGAGCTAGGATACGCATCGGTTCTTCTTCATAACTCATATCGGCTTGAATTTCAACCTCTGATGGGCTAATTATGTGCGATGGATCAGATCTATAGCGTCGAAGCATCGAAACATGAAAGACGTCATGGATCTTTTCAAGCTCAGGGGGCAAAATCAATCTATACGCAACTGGCCCCACTCGTTCGGAGATTTCGTACGGCCCAATGAATCTCGGGCTCAACTTGTCCTTACGGCCAAACCTAAGTACCTTTTTCCAAGGCGAAACTTTAAGAAACACTTTATCTCCCACCTGATATTCAATGTCTTTTCGTTTCAAATCCGCATACGATTTCTGACGATCTGTGGCTGCTTTCAGACTTTCACGGATTACCTTTACTTTCTGTTCGGCATCTTTAATCAAATCAACTCCGAAAATTTTACTTTCACCGAGCTCGGTCCAAAACAATGGTGTACGGCATTTACGACCGTACAAAGCCTCGTAAGGTGCCATCTTAATACTTGATTGAAAACTATTGTTGTAAGCGAATTCAATCAAAGGTACATACCGTTCCCATGAACCACTAAACTCAAGGATGCAGCATCTCAGCATATCCTCGAGTATCTAAATTATCCGCTCGGATTGACCATCGGTTTGGGGATGAAAAGCGGTGCTAAAATGCAGCTTGGTACCCAAAGCTTCTTGCAATTTCTTCCAAAATCGCGAGGTGAATCTCGGATCTCTATCCGACACGATAGAAATAGGTACTCCATGTAATCTCACAATCTGAGAAACATACAATTCGGCTAGTTTATCCAATGAAAAATCCGTACGCACGGGGATAAAGTGAGCCGACTTAGTCAGCCTATCAACAACAACCCAAATCGCATCCTTCTTACTTGCAGACAATGGCAGTCCGGACACAAAGTCCATTGTGACTCGGTCCCATTTCCACTCGGGTATCATGATCGGCTGAAGTAACCCTGAAGGCACTTGATGTTCCGCTTTCACTTGTTGACATATTAAACATCTCGAAACAAAGTCGGAGATGTCTCGTTTCATACCATGCCACCAAAACCGACGTTTCAAGTCGTTGTACATTTTCGTGCTCCCTGGGTGAATTGACATTCGGCTACAATGGGCTTCGTTCAGAATCATCGGAATGAGTTCCGAATTCCTTAGAACACACAAATGACTTCTAAACCTCAAACAACCATCATCATCAATCTGAAACTCCGATTCCTTGTTCGGAACACACTCAGCTCGTTTTGCAACCAATTCATCATCGACTTCCTGAGCTTCAAGAATTTGATGAGTCAATAATGGTTTGGCTTTTAATTCAGCTACTAACACATTGTCAGGTAGAACAGACAAGTGTACATTCATCGCTCGCAAAGAAAACAGTGATTTCCGGCTTAAGGCGTCCACAACCACATTAGCCTTTCCCGGGTGGTAATCAATGACAAGCTCGTAATCTTTCAACAACTCAAGCCAACGTCTTTGTCGCAGATTCAAGTCTCGTTGAGTCATCAAATATTTGAGACTTTTGTGATCCGAAAACACATGGCACTTCTCACCAAACAAATAATGTCGCCATATTTTCAATGCAAACACAATGGCGGCTAGTTCGAGATCATGGGTCGGATAATTTCTCTCGTGTGGCTTCAATTGTCTTGACGCATAGGCCACAACTAGACCTTCTTGCATCAATACGCAACCCAACCCAAGTAGGGATGCGTCACTATAAATGACAAACTCTTTACCCGATTCGGGTTGCACCAAAATTGGAGCTTCAGTCAAATGAGTTTTCAGTTGATCGAAGCTTTTCTGACATTTCTCCGTCCATTCGAACTTAACATCCTTTTGAAGTAGCTTCGTCATTGGTGTGGCTATCATCGAGAAACCTTTGACAAATCGTCGATAATAACCGGCGAGCCCTAGAAAGCTCCGGACTTCGGTAACATTTCTCGGAGGCTTCTAGTTAAGTATGGCTGAAATTTTGCTCGGGTCAACTCGAATACCCGATGCGGATACCACATGACCCAAGAAGCTAACCTCTCTTAACCAGAACTCACACTTACTGAACTTAGCATATAACTGCTTATCCCGCAAAATTTGCAACACTTGCCTCAGATGTTCAGCATGTTCGGTCTCATCTCTTGAATAGACCAAGATGTCATCAATAAACACAACTACGAACCGATCCAAATACGGCCTGAAGATCCGATTCATCAAATCCATAAACACCGCAGGGGCATTAGTGAGCCCGAACGGCATCACTAAGAACTCGTAGTGACCGTACCTCGTTCTGAAAGCAGTTTGGGTACGTCCGAATCTCGAATCCGCAACTGATAATAACCCGATCTCAAATCTATCTTTGAAAACACCGATGCTCCCTTTAATTGATCGAACAGATCATCAATACGCGGTAACGGATACTTATTCTTTATCGTCACTTTATTCAGTTGACGATAGTCAATGCACAACCTCATGGTTCCATCCTTCTTTTTCACGAACAATACTGGTGCACCCCAAGGTGAGAAACTCGGTCGAGCGAAACCTCTATCCGTCGATTCTTGCAACTGAGCTTTCAACTCTTTTAACTCGGTTAGTGCCATACGATACGGAGCGATCGAAATTGGCGTAGTTCCAAGTACAAGCTCAATACCAAACTCTACCTCCCGAACAGGTGGCAAACCCGGTAACTCTTCAGGAAAAACATCCGGGTATTCACAAACCACCGGCACCGATTCGGGTTTCTTTTCTAACTCCTTGCCATCAAGTACATACGCGAGGTATGCTTCGCACCCTTTCCTTACATATTTCTGGGCCAACATTGCTGATATTACAGCTGGCAACCCCCTTAAGTCCGCAGACTCAACTCGGATTATTTCGTTATTTGCGCACCTCAAATCGATAGTCTTGCTTTTGCAATTCACAACCGCATCATGCGCGGTTAACCAATCCAAACCAAGAATAACATCAAACTCGTCGAACGGCAAAAGCATCAAATCGGCCGGAAAACAGGATTCTCGGATTATTAGAGGGCATCTCTTACACACTTTATCAACAAGTACGCATTGACCCAAAGGGTTTGATACTCGAATTACGAGCTCAGTAGACTCAACAGGTAGAGTCTTACTGGTTGCTAAGGTTTCACATACATATGAATGAGTAGAACCAGGGTCAATCAATGCAATCACATTAGTATCAAAGAGAGTGAAGGTACCAGTGATGACGTCGGGGGAGGATGCCTCCTCTCGTGCGCGAATGGCATATGCTCTAGCAGGAGTACGGTTCTCGGCTCAAACGGCCGTATCAGAGGCCCCCCTCTGACTACCACCCCTGCCTCCTAAAATTCTCGGTGGTCTACCTCTAGATGTCACTCCACTAGGTCTTGCACCTTGAATCTTATTCTTCTCATCCAGCTCCGTGCAATCTCTAATGAAGTGGTCCTTCGAACCGCATCCGTAACAGGCCCTGCTAGTAGACTTGCCCCAACATTCACCTAGGTGTCGTCTTCCACATTGGGGACATTCAGGTTTCTCGTGACGATTATTGCCCACACTAGCTACCGAAGTAGCTCGGGAGCCCATCGATGGTCTTGCCCTGATGGAAATTCCCGCAGTCGCCCTCGACTTATTAATGTCCTCCCTGAACTTCTTTACAGCTGAGAACGGAGCTTTACCCGTCGATCTTTTACGATAATCTCTAGCTTCAAATTCAGCCTTCCTCTTCTCCTTTCCAAGTTATTCCGCCTTGCAGGCTCGTTCGACTAGTGTTACGAATTCTTTTATTTCCAAAATACCCATTAGTAGCTTTAAATCTTCATTCAATCCTTCCTCGAATCTTTTGCACATAGCAACCTCATCAGCTACACACTCCCGGGCATACCTACTGAGTCTTACGAATTCATGTTCGTATTCAGATACAGTCATACGGCCTTGCTTGAGTTCCAAGAACTCCTTACGCTTCTGATCAATGAACCGTTGGCTAATAAATTTCTTTCGGAATTCCGTTTGAAAGAAGTCCCAAGTTACTCGCTCGTTCGGGACTATGGAAATCAAGGTCCTCCACCAATAGTAGGCTGAGTCTCGCAACAAAGATACAGCACATTTTAGACATTCGTCAGGTGTGCATGACAATTCATCGAACACCCGAATGGTGTTATCAAGCCAGAACTCGGCCCTTTCGGCATCATCAGTTACTATGGCCTTGAACTCCTCGGCCCCACGCTTCCTAATCAAGTCTACAGGTGGCTTACTCAGCCTCACAGGATCAGCGACTGATGGCATTACAGGCTCTTGGGGTGGATTATTCAAATTTGGGAATTGTTGGACAGCCGGGTTGGTTCGGGCATATTACGCGACCCACTCATTCATCATGGTAAAGAAGGCTTGTTTAGCCCCCTCACCTTGATTATTCGCAGATGACTGAGGTTCAACAGGCGGCGTCCCTTGTGCAGGAGCAGCCGCTACGCTCTCAACGTCATCCGCTAGGGTTCTTTCTACACCGGGATCCATTTACTAATCAAAACAAAAACATTTCAACCGTCAGAAGTCATCACCCTTTTAAACATTAACATTAAGGCATGTATAGCTAGACTCATACGTGCTATGGTAGTCCTAGAACCGACTAAACCATAGCACTGATACCAATCAAATGTAACACCCCGAACCCGAAACCGACACCGGAGTCGAACACGAGGTGTTAACTGACTTTAACCCCTTATAAAATTTATTTTCCAGACACTGCCCAATCTGTGTACTAGTCGTTTAAAAATGATATCTTGAGTTTCGTAACTCGAAAATCAGTTTCGTAATTTTTCCCAGAAACTAGACTCATGTGCCCATCTATGCATTTTTTTCTAGAATTTTTGGTCGGGCCAATTAGTACAGTTTTAGTCACAGTCTCCCATGTTGCAGGGGTCGACTACACTGACCTTTGCCCATTACGACTTGGATATCTCCCTGCACGGGGCTTCAATACTGATGCCGTTTGTTTCTATGAAAACTAGACTCAGAGAGGAATCTATACATATATGGTACGACCCCTAATTATCTCTGGTTAATTTATAATGAATTTCCAAAGTCGGAGCAGGGAATCCAGAAACCGTTCTGGCCCTGTCCCACAAAAATCTGATTATCTCTTAATATACTGCCCATATGATCTTTTCGTTACTTCCTCATGAAAACAGACTCATCGAGCTTCGATTACATAATTTATTCATCAATTAATTCCACTCCTACTATTTTTAGTGATTTTTCAATCTCATGACACTGCTGCTGCCAGCATCTGTTACGAAAGTAACTAGGTCCATTTCATGCCTACCCTTGATCCAACTCAATCGAACATTTGTGCCATTTTCGCATGGCTTAAAGTTTACATGCCAATGTTCAAACACAACGTAATAGCTTATACATGCCAAAATGTTCTTCTAAGCCAACTAAGAAGAAAGTACCAAAACTTGCTATCCGGTGTGATCACTTCGATGACGGCCCGATCACGCAAAAAGAGATGTGTCCAAGAAACCTAGAATAGGTGACAAGGAAACACCAAGTGAGTTTATAACTCAGTAAGTCATAAGCTATGCACTACCATCCATCAATAACATTATCACAAGAGAAAACAAAATGGAACGAGGCTAATTACTCCATCCATTCCGAACCATACCATAGTTCCTCCAACCTATCGATTCAATTTCATATCAATTCATGCATTCACATTCCATATACTCATCAATAGGACATTGAAGCATTTCATAAATCAATTTATTTTCGTTACAATCAAACGACTAAACGGCCTTTCACCCATCCTACGATAAATTTTATGTACGTGACTTCAAGTATAGTTGTCACATAGGTTCAAACTTACCGAGCTCAACACCAAGTATAAGCATAGCACCTATTAGCCATGTACTCAAGACACTTACCCGATCCGCTGTCCGCGATCGACTCAATAGTGTCGCACACATAGTGTCCATAATGATTCACGAATGCATATTGAGTCCGCACACTCAGTGCTATATAATCAACTCGCACACTTAGTGCTACGTAATCAAATCGCACACTTAGTGCTACATAGTCAAACTCGCACACTTAGTGCCGCATGGTCAATTCGCACACTTAGTGCATCATATTCATTTCGCACACTTAGTGCTGTACAATTTAATCCCGCGCACTTAGCGCCAATCTCATGGTCATAAATGGTTATACCCGCACGTTTAGTGCCGAGATCAACAACTCAGTACATCTTACCTCTTTTCTTTTCATTCAACAATTTCATCATCACATACGTACATGCATATATATATATGTATATTTATTCATTCCATTCAGCATCAATACATAAACATTATGACCATTTGAAATAATACCAACTACATGCTTAATGACTTACCTTGTGTTGGTAAGACGGTTCCAACTCGACTACTCAGTGATCTTTTCTTTGCCTTTATCGATCTAGTTCCCTTTTGCTCTTGAGCTTAAGTTCAACAAATTTAAAATAGTCATTAATCGACTATTCAAGTATTACTTTCAGAATAATATATATATTGATTTGACCTTCACACACATAGATTATAGTAAGCTTTATAATAGTCAATAAATAACTCATTGGCAAATTTTCATTAATGTTTACAACAAAATCACATATTCACTACGAGCTTTTTCCTGAGCAGTAGTCGCTAAATATTTATAACTGGAGCTACAAAACTCCAAATCACTAGCCGTTAATTTTCCCTGAATATAGACTCATATATATTCCATCCAAAAAATTTCAGAATTTTGGCTTGGCCAATCAATACCAGATTTTTCTTAAAGTTTCCCCTGTTTCACTGTTTGACTATTCTGACCACTCTTCACTACGAATCAAATTTCTCATTTTACAGAATTCAAAATGTGTTGTATTTGATCTCATTTGAAACTAGACTCATTAAGGAGTCTAAGCATATAAATTTTATCTTATAATATTTTTGTACAATTTATAATGATTTCCTAAAAACAGAACAGGGAATCTAGTAGTCATTTTGACTCAGCCCCACAATACTTCAAATATCTCAAGATCGTAACTCTTTTGTTTTTATAGTTTCTTTTGTAAGAAAATAGACTCTTCAAGCTTTAATGGCATAATTTACTCAGCTTCTAATTCAACTCCTACAAATTATGGCGATTTCCAAAATCACCTTACTGCTGCTGTCCCCAAACAGATTATTACCAAATCAAATACTAACATTAGCATTTCACCTTAATAGCTAGCTTACCAAGCCTTAATTAACATATTAATCTTTAACATATCTTTCACTTTTCATCAACAACTATCAAAAAGCTCAAGCACTCATCAATGGCAAAACACAAATCATCATCAATCCACAAAATTGAACCATGGGTTTTTAGAACTCAAGTCAACTACTAAAACATGCATGCATCTCAAGAACAACATCAAACATACCTTAGTCTAGCAAACCACCATAGCCGATTTCTCAAGCTCTTCCCTTCCTTTCTTTCCTCTATTCGGCAAAGGGTTCAAGATGAACACATTTTTTTTTTTTTCTTTCCTCACTCACGCACAAGGGGGTATGGATGAGACCATTTCATCTTTTATGATACCACAATTCACATACACTGACCAAATTAAAGTATGGAACTATCACA